>NC_068996.1:50523929-50539090 GCF_001194135.2 Octopus bimaculoides | reverse complement strand
ACTGGCTTCATTCCTTGCGAGCTTACGTATGTCCTCAGCAGTTACAGCCCATGTTTCACTGCCATGTAGCATGGTTGTTCGTACGCATGCGTCATACAGTCTGCCTTTTACTCTGAGTGAGAGTCCCTTTGTCGCCAGCAGGGGTAAGAGCTCTCTAAACTTTGCCCAGGCTATTCTTATTCTAGCAGCTACACTTTCAGCGCACCCACCCCCACTACTAACTTGGTCGCCCAGATAGCGGAAGATATATATATATATCATCTATAACAAAATATATATATATATATCATCATCATCATTTAACATTTGCTTTCCATGTGGCATGAATTAGACAGTTTGACTGTAGTTAGTAAACCAGAGTCCAGTCTGTTGTGGCTTGGTTTCTATGGCTGGATGCTCTTCCTAATGCCAACTACTATAGAGAGTGTACTGGGTGTCTTTTACATGTCACCAGCATTGATCACAACCATCTATTTCAATCAGCTTGACAGGTCCCCTCAAGCACAGCAAATTGCCACAAGCCTCAGTCACTTGTCCTTCCTCCAAGAGACTCAACAACCGAAGATCATATTTCACCACCTGGTTTCAGGTCTTTCTGGGTCTACCTCTTCCACAGGTTCCCTCCACAATTTGCACTTCTTTAAGCAGGTGCACTAGTCTGTATGCATATAGATATATATATACAATTTAATGTGTGTGTGTGCGTGAAATACATAAATATTATATATACATATGTATAATACATATATATAACATATACATAATACATATATGCATATATTACATACAACATATATGTACATGTGTGTGTGTACAAATTCACTCATATTTCTCCTTGTCTTGCTTGACATGTTACAAAATCTTTGTAATACAGTTAAAAAAAAATTATGTATAATATGCATAGGCACAGGAGTGGTTGTGTGGTAAGTAGCTTGCTTACGAACCGCATGGTTCCAGGTTCAGTCCCACTGCATGGCACCTTGGGCGAGTGTCTTCTACTATAGCCTCGGACCGACCAAAGCCTTGTGAGTGGATTTGGTAGACAGAAACTGAAAGAAGCCTGTCGTATATATGTATATATATATATGTATGTGTGCGTATATGTTTGTGTGTCTGTGTTTGTCCCCCCAACATCGCTTGACACCCAATGCTGGTGTGTTTATGTCCTCGTAACTTAGCAGTTCGGCAAAAGAGACTGATAGAATAAGTACTAGGCTTACAAAGAATAAGTCCTGGGATCGATTTGCTCGACTAAAGGTGGTGCTCCAGCATGGCCACAGTCAAATGACTGAAACAAGTGAATGAGTATATATAAGTTATCATCATCATTGCTTAACATCCATCTTCCATGCTGGCATGAATCGAACAGTTGAAACAGGACATGCCAGAGGCGAGTGTTGAGCTTCAATGTCAGCCTTGGCATGGTTGCTTCAGCTTGATAACCTTTCCTAACACCAATCACTTTACAGAGTGTACTGGTTGCTTTTCTCATGGCACCAGCACTAGTGAGGTCACCAAGTACTTGCATGCAACAGGTTTCAGTTTCTGTCTATCAGTATCACTCACAAGGTATCAATCAGTCCACAGCTATAGAAAGTCTGTCTAGAATATTCATGCAGTAGGATCAAACACCCTAACTCAGCGTTTCTCAACCTGGGGTCCCTGGAACCCTAGGGTTCTTCAAGAAAGAGTGAAATAAGCTAATGCTAATTTCATGATCCTAATATTACGAAACATGTACAACATATTACTGGTTATTGTAATATAGACATCATCCTGTCTAACCTAATATGTTATCAAAAAATATAACAACCATATATATATATATATATATATATATATATACATACATACAGGGTGTCCACAAGGTCTGGGTACATGGAATAAATAAAATTACAACATAAACAATTAAATATAAGAAACAATAATTTCTTAAAGTATGTGTTAATCCCCATGTGGGTACATGGAGTAAATAATATCATAACATAAAGAATTAAATATAAGAAATAAGGATTTCTCAAAGTATGTGTTAATCCCCATGTATCCAGACTTTGTGGACACACTATATATATATATATATAAATATACACACACACACATACAAAGTGAACTAAGATGAAAAAAAAAATGAGAAAGATATGGTGCATATTTTTTTTTGTGTAGGAGTTCTTTGAGACATGTAATATATTTCAAGGGTCACGCAAAGGTAAAAAGGTTGAGAAACACTGCCCTAACAACATGGTTCTAAAGCAAACTTCTTAACCACAAAACTATGCATGCACCTATTAATGCATTAAAAATAATGGTCATGATTCCAAGATAAGAACTTAAAAACGAATTATGTACAATACATCTCTGAAGTAATCTTGAACTGAGGGAGTAATATTATATCAGTAGACAAATGAGAATCTTCTTCACTCTAATAATGTATGAAAAACTGATCATTATCCTTTTAATGTTCACATTTCCATGCTTGCATGGCATAGATGGAATTTGTTAAGCAGATTTTCTGTGAGTGGAAGCCCTTCATGTCACCAAACCTCACCAGTTTCCAAGCAAATTAATATTTCCCCATGGTCCAACATGACATTCTTGAAGGACTGGAAACAAAAGACACTATTAGCATGATGGTGTCACTTGTTTACAATCTAGGAGACAACACACTCACATACATATGTGTGTGAAAGTTAAACTTAAAAACTAAGGTTTAGACAAGAGACATTAAAATGCAGTATCCAAACCTTGTTTCAGATAAGTCCCAGGTAGGGTGCCTCCACTTATGGTTACCAGTGCTGGATCTACGTAAGGAATTCCGAGGTGTACATTGGGTATATTCTAAATGATTGATACGGAACATAGTCTAACTGGATGCTTTATTTAGCACAACAATTGTTTCGGCTGCCTACTGCACTGCTTCCTAGTGGGTGGGAAATGATGTAATGACATCAGATGCATTGCAAAGTGCAAAGGAGCTTCATCAGATAACAATAGTCTTCAAAAGTTATAAGATTTACATTTCGTTCCAAGCTAGACGGTGGTGATATTATGGTGAGTTGCTAGCAGTTCACACACATTGGTGAAGTAAGAATACTTGTGGTCTGTACACAGGAAACAGTTGATAAAAAAATACAAACAAATAATGTAAAAAAGGCTCTAAAGTGTGTGGAAACCTATAGTGGTTGGTTACAGCAGTCAAGGGTGATGGCATGGTCAAGAATTTGATGGGGTGTGGTTTTCATCTTTAGATAACTGCTTATGGCCCGTATTAATATCGGAACATACACCAATTCACATTTACACCTATATAGACACATACAAGTACACACTCACATACGCACAGATTGATATGCACTTGTGCCATTCAGCGTAAGTAAACTAAATGGATGTGTCAGACACACAAGTGCATGTGTATATAAATACACACATGTACTTGGTGTATGTGTAAAACTAGATGGATGCCTGTATGTACATACACCGAATGGTGTGGTCCCTGACCCTGCCAGATCCTATCAAGCCATCCAACCCATGCCAGCATGGAAAACCAACTTTAGATGATGATGATGATGATGAACAACCATGGAAAAAATAAAATTAGTTTTAAAGTCACTATATATTCAAACTAAACAGCAAACAGTGTTAATTGTTTTTATTCATCAATACAAATATGTCACATATATTAAGGCTTCAGTAAGTTTAATAAAGTCAAACTTAGAGAGTGAGGAGAAAGAGAGGAAATGGGACTTAATTGACTGGTACAATACAATTATCAAAAGTAAGACAAACATATTTAACTGTACAAGGATATATAGAGATCATTTTAATTTATCCAATCAGATTTTATATGACTAAACAGGTTTAGCAGAATTTCAGATATATATTGTTTATTTTTTTAATTTCTTAAAATTTAGCAATCAGAGAAAATCTAGTGTTAAAAACTAAAAAATTATATGTACAATGTTTTCTCCATTTTCTCACAACACTTTTAAACAATAATTCATAAAAAAAAAATGAAGAGTAACAAACCTAGGAAACAAACATTAGTTTAATTAGTTTTTTAGTATTTTTTTTTTGTATGTCCATAAATTGAACTTTTATTTTCAAATATACTACACACTTATTTTATATATGCCAGTATCACAGAAATCTATACATATACAAATGTGTATGATTTATAATTGCTGTGAATGTTTTTTTTTAAAGTTTTCATTAAAAAAATATTTATATTTGAAGTAAATAATTTGATTTGTTTACTAGCATCTGCAAAGAATAAAATATGTTTTAATTGTATATAATTATTAATTTTATATGGTAGATTCCAAGTATTTGGTCATTATTTGAAGCAGCCAATTATTTAACAGATATTTCAGAAAAATTAAATCAGATCGAAAGGTTTACCACAATCTACCACTTATTTAGGAAACCATATATAATCAACACACTTTTGTGCTTTATGGCACACTGAATAAGCTGACTGGCAATACAGCAATATTATGATTTTAATGTTGAACATTTTTTCTATGGCAGTGCCCAAGCATGGCCATGTATGAAACTAGTCAAATGATTAAAAAATACTAACAACTGTAAATAGCCTTTCACCCATTTAGGAGGAATTAAAGACTGCTACTGATTGGGGCAGTCTGTGATTTACAACTGTTTAAATGCTGTTTTTTTTCTCTTAAATTGCTGAATAGCATCAAAACTCTTATATTTAATCTTTATTTATATATATATATATGTGTGTGTACACATACATACATACATACTCACACATAGATATGTATTTCACATATACATTAATAAATGAAATCCTAAAAATAGTTATTGAAAAAATAAATAAAAACAAAAATAACAAATGATTCTAGACTACATATATTTGATTCTCAACATGCACACATAATATTCAATGAAATATTTTCGTTGATCAATAAACTGCTGTTTGCCTTTTACACTTATGTGAAAGTATAACTAGCATAGTCATTTAGGTGAGTTAAAATATTCTTGCCTCCGATGTGTACCAATTTAATGGAATCCACTATATATCATGTGTATATAAATGGAAAGCATCAAAAGTATGCTTTCAATTAAAAAAAAAAAATGTTTCATTTTTTAAAAAACATTTAAAAAAGAAGGCTGAAGAAATGTTATGCCATTTCTAATAATGATGTTGAAGAAATATGATTATTTTGGAGTGAATAATATACTGTTATACCAGTATAAAATGTTAAAATATTAATATTAAAAGTTAATATAAGATTCCCCATCTTAACATCATGTCTGTTTTAAGAGAAGTTTAATGTAATGGGACATTAACGTTATTCCAATAACTTATGACCACTTTTTGTTTATTATATAGCAGAGAGAGTGGGAGAGGGGACACACAGTGTTTCATTTAACTGATTATTTTTTCTAACAAGGCACCATGCCAATTTTTGTAAGAGGGAATGAATAACAGAAAATTGATCTTTAAACCTGTTACTGGTGTCTATTTCAATGATTTGGGAGGAATGGTAAAAAAAACGTATTCCACTTAGAATTGACCTTAGAATAAGAAAACATAGAATAATCTACATTTGCTCAATGCCTGCTGAAACAAATCATGCATGCACACACACACATCTCAGAATATATTAAACATACAATAGAATGTCCTACTTACAATGAGAAGGGATAAAAACTTCTTGAGAGAAAAAGACTAACAGAAAATCTAAACTTGACTGACTGTTGTGAATTGAGCAGCTTGAAGGGAAAGAAGAAAAAAAAGGAGAACAAGAATGGAAGAGTATGAAAGAAGAAAGCTGAAACTTAGATCTGTCTTGCCAAAATTCAGTTATTGAATAATATATATATATATATATATATATATATATTAGAAAATATATGCGAGAAAGAGAGAAAATTTGTGACTGTGAGCAAGAGGGAGGTAGCAAATGAATTGTATATGAAGATGTTATCACTAAATTAAAATTAGTGAAGCACTAAAATTATTGATATTTGCTAACTTTTTAAACAGTTGTACTTCAAAACACATATCTAACACTGTCACAATTTATCAATGTGTCTAGACTCTTACATGAACAAGATGAATTCCAATATAATGGTCTATACTAGTACAATTTTCAAACTTTAAATATTTTGAATAAAATTTTGAAAAATACTTCAATTTTTTTTTAACATCTGTGGAACTAATCAGTTTCCACATTTTATACTTTACATTTTAACAATGTTGAAAAAGATAACATATAATATCACACACTATTATTAGTGATACTTGAAGGACCAGTGAGTTAAGTTGATTAAATAGTGAAGTTATAGGCCATATATTCTTAAATATGCTATAAATTCACAAAAAATACTCTTTACATTCTTTTTCTGTAGTAGACTTAACTGTTAGCATTTAAACTTGCCATATCTGACCCAAATATTCTACCTGTTTTATGTTCAAACCAACCAGATTCAGCCTCTCACACTTACCCTACAATGTCATTTTGAAAATAAACAATTAAATCATTGCAATCTTGAAGCTACGAGATAATGCAGGATTAATTCCAAAACAATGTGAATAAATAAGCATTACATTTGATAGAGTAATCTGGACGCTAAAGAGTTAAACCATCACCTGTTTTAATGCAATCACTTGATCTTTGAGTACCTTGAGGAGAGAGTTCACTGTTGCAAGCATTTTTAGTAAAGACTCCAGCTTTAAGATAACTTACTTTCTCCTACCAATTTCAGCAGCTCAGACAAGGGCAGGTGTATTTCTCTACTGTGCTCAACCAATTATAAGAAGTGAAACAAATAAAAGTGTGACGGTTTTCTAACTTCACATCTGACTAAAATGACTCTCCAATACAGAAAGTAAGTAAAAACATAAAGGACCAAAGAACGGATGCTAATAACAGTTTGCACACAAACCAAAAGAGCTTTATCAAAATTGTACAACTATGGTGTTTTTTGGGGGTTTTTTTTAAAAATTAATTTTAAATGCCCTTGACACACCTACCTAATAAAAACAAAAACAAACATATTTCCTTAGCAATACTACTGTGAAAGTTAAATAGATTTTAAAATCAAAACACATTTTTTTGAAAATTATAGTTTTTAGTGTACTTCACATGTACACACTAAAATCTTTACAAGATCATCTATTACTAAACTCATCACTTACTTGCAACAACACAAATCTGTGCATACAGACAAATACTGATTTCTTTCTTTTAAATTCTACACATTTTATTATACTCGATTCATAAGAACCAAAACTAATTTCTTTCTGTTTCTGACTCCCTAAGAGTCCTTTAAATTTTGTCTGTGTATATGTTTCAAAGGGTTTTTTACTTACACAAGTTGAACCAATCTTTTTTACTAAGTTTTTTCCGTAAGATTTTAATAGTTTTTCTTTATTTTGTCACAAACTTCCCTTTGTAGCAATTTTTTTCTTTTCAAGAAGTTATCTGTATTTTTTTTTACAAGAAATCCTTACAATTATTAATTAAAAAAATCATTACTTTTGCTAAAAAGAAAAGTTGTAATATATATATAAATATATATATATATATTATATATATATATATACCAATTATACATTACAATGCATAAAAAAATAATACAATTCAGGATAATAAAATGAGTATTTTTTTATTCAATTTAATTGGCAAAAAATACAGTTTGCCAGCTTTGTTTATTTTTTTTTCAAATTCTTTTTTTATTTTTATTTTAAATTTTAAGAGACACAATCAACTTTACACTCTATTTTGCAAAATCATTTTCTCTTCGATTTAAAAGCATTATTTTGCATTTTATTCATAGTGTATCACACAATATCTTTTTCTGCTATAATCCACTGATCAATACCATAAAACTGGCCCATCACACATATTTTTAATTATAGTTGACTGACTATCTAACGAATGAGAAAAAAAAAGAAAAAGGTCAGCCAGAAATTTAAAAAAAGGAAATGAGACAAAAAAAAAAAAAATCTAGATCCGGAAACTTTCCCGTTTTCCATCTACATGCCTCAATCGAAGATAAACATCAGTGCCAATTCCTTGTAATGTTTCCAGGGTCAGTTGTCCACCAAGATATTCTGAGTAAGCTTTTGAGCAGGGCAATCCAAATCCATATCTGTAAAAGAATATACATACTATAACATACCTTGTTTATTTAAAATGAATATTTTTTTGAAGAAGATGTGAATTAGCTGTCCAAGATAATAGCTGTTGAACATGTCTGATTCAAATTATGTGCATGTACAAGTATCAATTTTTGACAAGTATTACCAGACTACTGATCGCAACAAGTTACCATGCTCAAAGACACAACATAACATTATGTTAGCAACGTAATATAAATACTGAATCATTTATTAAAAATCTATTAAAGTTACTATTTAGCAATTTCTGTCCAATAACTTAACTACATGACTGGACTGATATCATCATTCAACATCCATTTTCTATGCTGGCATGGGTTGGACAATTTGACAGAAAATGGTAAGCCAGAGAGCTGCACACCAGGCTCCAATTGTCTGTTTTGGCTTGATTTCTCCAGCTGGATTTCCTTCCTAATGCCAACCATTTTACAGTGTACTGGGTGCTTTTTACTCAGTTTTAAACTACTTTCAGTAAGAGCCTATAAGCCAATTTCTTCAAAATATTTTGAGGAAATTCTCCCTCTCTCTATTTCTCAATCTTTTAGTCAAAAGAGAAGGCAGCAACCAAGATCTGTAAAAACATGGCCTTCAAGACTGGTGGAAGAAGTGAATAGAAGGTATCCTCAAACTGGAAGCTCAACCTGGATGCTTGCAACAGAATGAGTTCAGTCAAAGGCACTTAAGGTACCAGGAGATGTCTAACCAAACTAAGGGTTAAGTCTACAACCTGAGTAGGTCATAGCAAGATTTGAACTCAGAATGCAAAAAGCCAGAACAAATACAACAAAACATCCAGATTCGCAATCTTTCAGTTCTACCAATCCATTGACTTGGGGTTGGTACATTTTTACCAAAAACAGACAAAAGACAAAGGTGGCTACCATGAAGCACTTCATCCAACACTATAACTGTCAATTTGACACCTACATTGGAAGTAAATTAGAATTTCTCAGATTGCAAAATAAAAATATTCACGGCAAGTCATTGTCACATGCAGAAAATTCAATATTATAAACTTAAATCATGTTTAAACATGTTAATAGTTTAAACCTATTAAGTATATAAACATGCTTTTAGTAAACATAAATTTCATTTTAAAAATATTTTAAATATCAGCAAAGATAAACACTGTAAATAAGTCTGAACTGCATCATCAAGCAAGGTTGCAGAAATACTTCTAGTCCAGCACTGGACAGACTTCAGCAAGAGACTATCTCATTTATAAGTTTATAAGCTGTAATAATATATATATGTGTGTGTGTATATATATATATATATATATATATATAAAAATTAGATTTATTCTTACCACTTTGCTATAGTCGATCATACTGTTTACAGTTGAGAAAATTGCCAGCCTGCTGCTTTCTACATCCTATCATTTTCTATAATAAATATATAATAAATATAACATGCACTCACCCATGCATTGAACCTGGAGCAGGACCAGTGTAATCTGACTGAGTTATAGTACCAAATAAACCACCATCAACTCGGTCATCTGTTATACTGCCACTGGTTGTAAAACTGTATTCAAACACTTTCTTGACAATGGAATGAAGAATGCCACCTCCCCTATCAGAGACTCTGAAAATCAAAGAGCAACAATTAGAAAGGAAACAACTAAAAGATGATCTGATAGTGTGATATACGTTGAAGAAAGAAAGAAAGAAAGCAAAAAGAAAGAAAGAAAGAAATAAAGAAAGAAAAAAAGAAAGAAAGAAAGAAAGAAAGAAAAAAGAAAGAAAGAAAGAAAAAAGTATGCATTTAAGTCACTAACCTGATAACAAAATCTACATCATTATTAGAAATGGTCACAACAATGTCAGGGAGATGATTCAAATTATCTAAGTGGCTTTCCACAGTCGCTCTATAAAGATAAACCAGAAAGATTATATAACAACAATGATTTCCTTTTTGTTTTTTTTAAAATCTAAATTGACACAAGGCCAGAAATATATAGTAAAGAAGTGTAGTCAGTTAAATCAACCAGAGAAAAAAAAAACCTAGTACTTAATTTATCAATAAGAAACAAAAAATTCAAATACAGAGAAATGAAAAAAGTATGCCATAGCAATTCACCGTTTCCATTATTCAACAAAAATTCTAAGCCCAAACCCTGCTGTAGATGACTTACAGAAGACTGACACAAGTAATTTAAGTCTTTATCATTATAATACTAATGGTATTTGATTATATTTTCAGTCTTTGGTAAGATCACTGCTGCTCAGTACTGACAGAGAAACAAACAACACTATGAAAAGTGCTGAAACAACTGAGACCTGTCACCGACAGCTGATGCAGGGATGTCCTGCACTGAAAGTTGCATGTAAAATATAATACTGATACAGTAAGAAATACAACTAAACTTATTAAGCATATGAATTGATTGGATTTGTCTCTATCAGTGTAAATGTATCAGCAAGACAAGATAGAGTTAGCTAACTTGAATAAGTAACTCTTATTATGGGTAGTCTGGTCTGAATTATAATTAAACTAAAAGTAAAGTTTGGAGTATGATTACCTACCTTTCATTTTTTTAAAAAATACTCCTCTATTTAATTACAGCAAATTGGCTTAAATAAAAAAAAAACAACAACAACAACAACAACCATAGCAGCAATGACACTAACCACATAATTATACAGAAATCATGAGTTGCAAGAACATCTCAATTACTAGCTGAAACAATAATTCAAAAGAAAACATGAGATGTAATAAACCACTGAGAAATGATATACAGGTTACAAGACGAAATGATGAGGTATGATGGAAAGGGAGAGGGCTACATAAGCTGGTACAAAATTTGTAAATCAGTCCAACCCTATATAACAGGGGGAAAAGGGACATGAGATAAATATTGTCACATAGAAAAATGACCAAAACAAAATCTTACCTCATGGAATTCTTCAGAATTTCACCTAAAATGTAATCAAGCGGAGGTGCTATATATGGAAATGTTACATTCAGATGGCCATTCAAACGGACATTGGGAGCTGCTCCATATTTAGCTTCACAAACACTCCTAAAATGTACAAAAATAAAAGACTAATTTTAAAAGAAACTGGAAAGAAATCACCTGAAAAATAAAACAAACAAACAAAACAAAAACTACTGAAAGAAATCTATTAAAGAAACAAAACAAGAACAAACAAACAAACAAACGTTAAAAACTATGAGATAAGATTAATATGCCTGAGGGGGAAAAATTGTTAGTAGGCTAATAAACAAAGATGAAGGGAACAACAAATGAAATATGCAGAAAAATTTAATTCAACCCAACCACCAGAAAAAAAAAAAGAAAAAAGTTACATCAGTACTTCAATAAACAAATTATTATTATTATTATCATTAATAATGATATTTGTTATTATTATTATCATTAATAATGATAATTGTTATTATTATTATTGATGATGATAATAATAATAATAATTCAAAGCTGGAAAGAAATCTATGCAACATGACATAAAATTAAGATTGTAATAGTTGAAGTCAGCAAGATTTGGGAAAAATGTCACTAATGCTGTACTTATTTGGCAACAGATTTAATGTGAGATCATGTGTTCTAAATGAAACACCATCACCATAATAAACAAAGCCATTATTATCAAAGCCTTTTGGCCTATATCTACCACCTGGCTGTTCTAGTTATTCCACTGTAGCACATTGGATACAAAAGAATACATTTTCCACTGACCAAGGTTATAGATTTAAAGACGAGAAAGACTTTGACATAAAGTACTTTTAGACAAAGTACTTTTACAAAATAAAATAAAGTGGAAATAGCAATATGTGTGTGTGTTTTTAAAATGGCTATCACAACTTTTCTACAAATATTATTACTTTACTTATGTGAACAACACAAAATTCACTTGAAGGCAATTTGTATATACATAGAAAGAAATGTAACTCAGATATCAAGTAGACCCTGCACACACACACACACACACACACACACACACAAAATCGTTTAAACCTGAATTAACTTCAGTTGTTTCTTTTCACCCTGGTTTAACTGACTTATTGCAACTTGCATGGGTTTGAGTTTGTTGGAAGAATGGTGTTACAACATATAAATGCATTTATCAAACCATACTCTCACACAAATTGCAGATAAGTCAGTCACGCACACCTTACTAAAATAAGCATGAAGAAACTGTGATCAAAGCATTTTCTCAGATAAGTAACTTATGATATAAACTTTGCTGTATGTATTGAGTACGTTTTGCACATCGTTTCATATCACACTCAAAACACACACACAATATATACACATTATATATACTCTTTTACTTGTTTCAGTCATTTGACTGCAGCCATGCTAGAGCACTTCCTTTAGTCGAGCAAATCGACCCCAGTACTTATTCTTTTGTGAGCCTAGTACTTATTCTATTGGTCTCTTTTGCCGCACAGCTAAGTTACGGGGGCGTAAACACACCACCATCGGTTGTCAAGCGATGTTGTGGGGGACAAACACACATACATACATACATACATACATACATACATATATATATATATATATATATATATATATACATATATACGACAGGCTTCTTTCAGTTTCTGTCTACCAAATCCACCCACAAGGCTTTGGTCGGCCTGAGGCTATAGTAGAAGACACTTGCCCAAGGTGCCAAGCAGTGGGACTGAATCTGGAACCATGTGGTTGGTAACCAAGCTACTTACCACACAGCCACTCCTGCGCCTATATATATATATATATATATACACACACACACACACACACACACACACACACACACACACACACACACACACACACACACACACGTGTGTGTGAAGGCGCATGGCTTAGTGGTTAAGGTGTTGCAATCATGATTGTGAGATCGTGGGTTCAATTCCCAGACCTAGCATTGTGTTCTTGAGCAAAGCACTCCATTTCACATTGCTATGCGATCATTTAGCCCTCTGACATGTGACACCTGTTGCACCTGTACAGGTAATGCCGATTTGATGGAGGGAGTGAGCTTAGGTCTACACAAACATTTGATCACTATAAACAAATCATCTGAGTGGTTTTTCGGTAAGAAATTGTTGAACCCTCATAACCTTTAACATTCAGATTACTGTCAAATGTAATGCTTATTTATCCACACTGTTTTGTGTTAATCATGTCTTATTTTGTAGCTTCAAGATTTCAATGATATTGTTGGGTAGGTGTGAGAGGCTAGATCTGGTCAGTTACAACATGCAAAAGTGGAATATTTGGACTGGATATGCTAAAGGGTTAAGAAAAAAAAAAAACATTCACTGTCTCTCTCATTACAGGCATACACCAAATGATAAGGATCAACATAAGAAGAAATGAAGTAGATGTTTAGCCCCAAACTAAACACATAAAACAGGGCACCATTCTTATTACAACATAACATTTCCAAAGATGTGCTACCCATTTCTAGCATCATAAAATTCAGTGTCCTGCCAGCAGACACAATGAAATGCTTCTTCAAATATGGACCAAGAATAAGAAGCTGATGTAGCAGACATGAGCAGTGGAAAATTTATCCAATTAGCATTAAATCTTCACATAGTGTCTTTCTGTCACATAGACACAAGAGAGAGAAAGGATACATATTTATAATAAAGTGTTTTCATCCCTCTTTCTAGAATTAAATGCTTTCAAAATCTATTTTCAAATTAGGGAGAGGGGAAAAATCTTAAGTATATGACAATAATAAGCTATCAGTAAAAAACAATATACAGCAATGGAAGAATGCTTGCATTAATAAACTGACTTGTCTATGTCATATTTAGTGCTCAGTATTCAGAGATGATATTTTCAAAGCTTATTTTCTCTGTCATTATAATTACAAGTCTATTAATTATTATCTGTTGCATGGTCGAGTCATTGGCAACTAAACCAGCACTCCTACTAGGCAAGTCTGATGAGGAGGGTTGCAAGAAACCCAACAAGACTAAAAACAAAACCTGTCAAAAAACAGATGAACCTACAATCTAGCAATAGCAGGGACCTTCAGGAATTCCGGGTTGGTGTCCAGCATGCTAGAAGACCACTGGGAGTGAGGTACCCCATAGCTCTAGGACCCACTTCAAACCCAGACTACATCTGCTCTGATAATTGACAGTGACTTGGTCAGCAAATCCCACCGAGATGGCTGACATGGCAGCAAGATGAGCTGCTATGGATCACACTATTCCAAAGTTTGTAGACATGTGACCAGGGACCACAATGTAAAACTTGTATTCTCACTGAAGCTCTGAACATGAACTACAAGACATATAGCTGGTCAGAGGCGGTTCAATCCACCCCAGGTGAATGCTGCCACACACAAGAATTGGCAGAAACCTTAAAACATCAGAAAGATGCTTTGTATTCATTAAAATACTTATCGATAACATTCAATATAATGAGTTCCTTTTTTTTAAATTCTTTCTTTATGTTTGTACATTATATAATCCTTAAGCTTAATATCAGTAGCCATCTCCTAGTTTATGAAAAAAAATACAAAAATCCTTGTATAGAACTGTACACTTCACAGTTCCAGCAACACAGTGTTTGGCTGTTGTGTGCATGCTCATGTCCGAGATAGGAAGCTTCAAACTAGGAAGAGAGAGCACTGCATGAACAACAGTGCCATGTGAAGGGTAGTGTTTCTTTTTGACTGTGTGTGTTGTGCTTAAAAATGTGTTTATATTCTTGAATATAAACACATTATATATATATCTATGAGCTGCCACAGCAATGAAGTAACTGCTCCCTCGAATGATTTGACCTTGTGCCCACATTAAAAATTATTACTATCCAGATTAAAGAATCAGTTCTTGAAATAGAGCAAAAATATTTTTTTAAAAAGGCAAACTTAAGTAAGTCAAGACAAGATAATAATAAATCATAAAATGCTAATGTTATCAGCAAATTTTACTTTTTCCCCCAGTTACATGGATTGAATTTCATTACAGAATATTCTCTTATCAGCTGTCCTAATATTTCACAAGTATTATAACTCTTAGCTCAGAACACAAA
>NC_068996.1:50520162-50523919 GCF_001194135.2 Octopus bimaculoides | reverse complement strand
CAGATATTCCTTAATGTTATAAAGCTTAATCAACCAGTTTGACTTAAAATAAAATATCTCCCTTTTTACAAGAAATTTGTAAAATTCAGTTCTATATTTAAGAGATGAGGAATTATTTACATTTGACGGATATTTGTCTTCATCTTGTTTGTTGTCAACACTACTTGAGTTTCAGGGTTATTTCCCTTCTTCAGCGTACGACAATCGCCGACCTTCGATGGTTGGCGATTGTCGTACGCTGAAGAAGGGAAATAACCCTGAAACTCGAGTAGTGTTGACAAACAAGATGAGGACAAATATCCGTCAAATGTAAATAATGTAAATAATGTAAATTTGTAAAATTATTGTGAATTTCCAATTACATTACTAAAAGTGTCATTTCTCAGCACATGAAATTGTTTATTTATTTATTTTTTTCATCCAAATCTTCTCAGTTTAAAATGTAAATATTGAAAATAAAATCTTCCATCATGATGTTATGCTAGGATCTGTTAAATTGTGTTCTAAAAACAAACTTAATGAAAAAAAACTACTTGTCTAAAGTCATCTAAATTTTTTATTATTTTTCTCAAATTAATCTAAATGCAGGCAATGTTTTTCTTTGGAAACCTGGTTACAATTTCACTACCCATTATCAACCTGTCATATTAATCAAATCCATTCAGCAGGCAAAAATGATTTCTACCTGTAATTCAAAGGGGGTTCAGTGTGTCACACAATCTCCCTGATAACTACATTAAAAGTATGCATGTCTGTGGAGTGCTCAGCCACTTGCATGTTAATTTCATGAGCAGGCTGTTCTGTTGATTGGATCAACTGGAATCCTTGTTGTCATAACTGACAGAGTGCCAGTATATAAGTCTATCATACAACAGTATCCTTGACCTACAACATTACTGTCTAAAACACAAGTAAAACCAAATTAAATGCTCTTTCTAAAGCTTATACATATACAGACAGACAGAGATAGACAGACAGATAGATATAGAATTTCATAACAACATTAAATCTGATATGATGTATAATATTACCCAATGTTTTTACATCAAAAGCTTTCAGAAATATGTGCGTGTGCGTGTGTGTGTGTGTGTGTGTTCACACATACAGAGTGTGTCCATTATTAGAGAATAAACTTCAACAGAGCATAAATGGAAGATAACCAAAGGTAATGTTTTGCAGCATGCACCTATATTTAACCTTCTCATTTCTCTTTCTGACAACAGGATCAGCATGGCAGATTTAAATTTGATACAGGAAATGAAAAAGGTACACTGTGCCAGTGGGTCTAGCTACCCACTGCTACAACTCAGTGATCACCAGTTTCTTGTACATAGTCAAAGTCCTTTTGTGTTCGGGTTGAGAAAGAGATGTAGGTCCCTGGCATGGAAGTGTCATGCATAGCCAAAAGTAGTCAGATGTAATCAAGACAACTGAGTTTATCTAGCAAATCCTGGATATCATCAATGACAACTCCTGTAGGTCTGTGGTCAATGAGCCATCACCAAACAGCTCAAAGTGAGAGTGTGCAATTACATGTGTGGTGCACAAGAACACTAGGTACAAATCTTATGTGATGAAGACAGGGTAGTTTATGGCCAACAAAATTCAAGAGATTAGGGAATATAATCTATAATCTGGGCCTACTTTTCCATGGCGGACATTAAATGATGATGATGATGATATATATATATATATATATATCATATACAGAACAGCCTGCTTGTGAAATTAATGTGCAAGTGATGGAGCACTTAATATGCTCAATGTAGTTCTCAGGGAGATTTAGCGTGACACACGGAATGTAACAAGGCTGGCCCTTTGGAATACAGGTACAACTCATTTTTGCCAGATGAGTGGACAGGAGCAACATGAAATAAAGCGTCTTGCTCAAGGACACAATGCACCACCAGGTATTGAAGTCCTGACCATACAATTGTGAGCCAATTACTCTAACCACTAAATCAAGCACCTTGACAACCTCTAAGGTGATGATGCCATAATTGAATCCACCAGTATATTCTGTCAACTGGTTAATGTTAGGAAGAACACTCAGCCATGGAAACCAGAAAACAAGTGAGTAAGACGTTATCTTCCAAAGTGTTTAAGGAGGGCAGTAACTCCAAGTAAGAACTGACTTGGACTTGAACCTCAATGACTCCTCCAACTCATGCTGGTATGGAAAACAAAAATGTAAAATGGTGATGAGATTTCAGATTAGATGACTCGTCGGATTCATATCTGATATTCAAATGAAGGCACTTCTAGCTGACTAACAACTGCTAAGAATCAGAATAAAAGCACATCCCCCTCAAAACTCCTCCAGCATCTGTTGATCAAGAGATTGTTGCTTCTGTTCTAAATGAGTAGCAATGCAATTTTGACCCGTTAACATTGAGAATACTCTCTCAAATGTGAAGGCACATGGCTCAGTGATTAGAGCGTCAGGCTAACAATCATGAAGTAGTAAGTTCGATTCCCGGACCGAGCTGTGTTGTGTTCTTCAGCAAGACACTTTGTTCCACATTGCTCCAGTTCACTCAGCTGTTGAAATGAGTTGCGACATTACTTGGTGCTAAGCTGTATCGGCCCCTTTGCCTTTCCCTTGGATAACATCAGTGGTGTGGAGAAGGGGGCTGGTATGCATGGCAACTGCTGGTCCTCCATAAACAACCTTGCCTGGACCTGTGCATCAGAGGATAACTTTCTAGGTGAAGTCCATTTTACTCTGTCAAATGTAATCCTTATTTCTTCACATTGTTTTGAATTAATCATGCATTATCTCATAGCTGAGAGATTTCAATGATGTAATTATTTTTTTAGAATGACATTGTAGGGTAGGTGTGAGAGGCCAGATCTCATTGATTTGAAAATGCAAGAATTAAAATATTTGGGCCTCATATGGGAGGTTTAAATCTTTAGCATTCAGATTACTCTGTCAATTTATTTACATTTTTTAAAATCAATCCTATATTATCTGGTAGCTTCAAGATTTTAATGATGTGATTGTATATTTTTAGAATTAGATTGTAGGGTAGGTGCGAGAGGCTACAACTGGTCAGTTTGAATATACAACAGGCAGAATATTTTGGCCAGATATGGCCAGTTTAAATGCCTGGTCATTCTCTACTTGGCACCAAAATATCTCACAATATTTTGAGATATTTTTCTTTTACTTTCTTTTACTTGTTTCAGTCATTTGACTGCGGCCATGTTGGAGCACCGCTTGTAGTCAAGTAAATCAACCCCAGGACTTATTCTTTGGAAGCCTAGTACTTATTCTATCGATCTCTTTTGCTGAACCGCTAAGTTACAGGGACGTGAACACACCAGCATCGGTTGTCAAGTGATGTTGGAGGGACAAGTACAGACATACAAACATATACACACACACACACATATGCGACGGGCTTCTTTCAGGTTCTGTCTACCAAATCCACCCACAAGGCTTTAGTCGGCCCGAGGCTATAGTAGGAGACACTTGCCCAAGGTGCCACGTAGTGGGACTGAACCCGGAACCATGTGGTTCCGGTAAGCAAGCTACTTACCACACAGCCACTCCTGGGCCTATATATTACGATAAATAAATATATAAACCTTATATTTCTTTATGAATATAATGCAGTCCTTAAATTTCATTAATCGTATAGTACTTTTTTTTTTAAACCATCAGCATGCTGATTAAGTAGTCTTCACAGAAAGTAGTCTCAAAGAACTCAATCCAAACAATTAAATTACTAATAAGTTATAACTATTACAA
>NC_068996.1:50517347-50518195 GCF_001194135.2 Octopus bimaculoides | reverse complement strand
GCCTGACTGGCCTTTGTAGGGATTTTGAGTGAGATCGTTGCCAGTGCCCCTGGACTGGCTCTTGTGCGGGTGGCACATAAAAGACACCATTTCGAGCGTGGCCGTTTTTGTGCGGGTGACACGTAAAAGCACCCACTACACTCTCTGAGTGGTTGGCGTTAGGAAGGGCATCCAGCTGTAGAAACTCTGCCAAATCAGATTGGTGTAGCCATCTGGTTTCACCAGTCCTCAGTCAAATCGTCCAACCCATGCTAGCATGGAAAGCGGACGTTAAACGATGATGATGATACATTTCTGGTAGAGACACTGTATTTCGTTATGCAACCATAATATACCACTAATT
This sequence comes from Octopus bimaculoides, assembly GCF_001194135.2. Lineage (NCBI taxonomy): Eukaryota > Metazoa > Mollusca > Cephalopoda > Octopoda > Octopodidae > Octopus > Octopus bimaculoides. Next base: position 50,517,852 of record NC_068996.1, on the reverse strand, counting down.
AAATTAAAGGCTCATAAGTCAATACTGTATCCCACCTGTCAATTCAGTCACTTTTTAAAGTTATCTCTACAAATTTTTCTACAGAAACTAGAGCCTGCACTGAAAGTGACATTTCATATCTGAATATGTCTATGTAAACAATGCAAATAAAGATAGAAAAATAGGTGATGGGTTTACACGCATATTTCAGGAATCATTACTCTCTCTTCAACACCATGTCCAACTCATTCACAATCCATGAACACACTGGCTTAAATAGCCACCAAATTTAGCAGTGTTTGTGGATGGTTAATTGGTTGGATGTGGTACTGAAGAAAGGACAAGAACTCCTGAAATATGCATATACACTCATCAACTATTTTTCTATCTCTGATTACATTGTTTATATAGATGTATTCAGATATGAAACATAACTTTCAGTGTGTATGTGTGTGTGTGTGTGCTATCTCTACAGAGTTTCTATAGAAACTCTGTAGAGATAACACACACTTAAAGATATACTCTT
>NC_068996.1:50513124-50517238 GCF_001194135.2 Octopus bimaculoides | reverse complement strand
TACTTGTTTCAGTCATTTGACTGCAGCCATGCTGGAGCACCGCCTTTAGATGCCTAGTACTTATTCTATCGGTCTCTTTTGCCGAACCGCTAAGTTACGGGGGCATAAACACACCAGCATCGGTTGTCAAGCGATGTTGTGGGGGACAAACACATACATATACATATATACGACAGGCTTCTTTCAGTTTCCGTCTACCAAATTCACTCACAAGGCTTTGGCCGGCCCGAGGCTATAGTAGAAGACACTTGCCCAAGGTGCCACGCAGTGGGACTGAACCCAGAACCATGTGGTTGGTAAGCAAGCTACTTACCACACAGCCACTCCTGCGCCTGCATATATATATATATATATAATCCACACACTTATACATATGCATACAGATATATACACAGGGTCTTACAGATAAATTGAGACCAATTTTAAGTAGCTGACCTTGTTTGCTTGAAAATCTAATCCTCCTTTTTATTTTTCAGGTAAATAGTCAACTGATTTGACAACAGAAAGTCATGGAATAACAGGATCATTCCCTCATTGTTGTTTTGGTGTGAGCCAGGCACACTGCCAATAAAGTAGTTAAGTTGCTGAAACTTTCAAAAGTAACAGTTTATTGTGTATATAAAGAAGAGGGGAAAGATTGACAGAAAAGAACACAAGGCTTGAAGTGATTCCAAGCACAATCCAAAGTTTCTTGCTGGCCTGAAACGCTTGATTGAATTTACATCCATGACAACTCTTGCAAAGGAACGCAGTATCCAGAGCTGTAAACAAGAACTTTGGCATGACTAGCTATGTTTGATGATGTGGTCAACTCCTGACAGCTAAGGCCAAAGCAATCAGAGCCAAAAGATGCCCAAAGCTTCTGTCATACATCAAGCATCAAGGTGCAGGAAAATCTTGTGTTTGTAGATGAGAAGTTCACTGTGGATGCTGAGGTGAATCACAGAAATTCTTGAATGATTGCACACAACCCTTCTGTGTTTGAGACTAAGAACTCTGCCTCAGGGATTGTATTTGGAACCATGGCAAGTAATGGAAGTGTCATGGATCCACACTTCATTGAGTCTGGCTTCAAGATCAGCACAAAGGAGTATCTGGACATCATGAAGAACTCTTTCTTACCTTGGATTGAGCAGAAGTTTGGGTTTGACAATGTGGTGCTTATCCAGGATTCTGCACCATGCCATGGTTCAAAAGTAACACAAGCCTTCCCTGGTGAGAAGGTGCTGTCTTTTTGTGAGGGTCAACATCTGGCCCAGTAATAGCCCAGATTTAAACCTTCTCAATAACTTTTTAGAGGACATACTTCAAGCAAGGACCAATGCTTTACCTCACTCGAGTGTCAACAGTTTGAAGATCTGCATCATACATGCAACATGCAAAATCAAAAAGGTGGAGGTTGCAGCAACTGTAAAATAATTTTGTTCTCATGTGGGGGCAGCAATTGCCCGAAAGGATGGCTGTATAGAGTGATAAATGTTTTTGTTGTAACAAATGTTACGTTAAATTTATATCCTGTCTACTACCATTATTTAGTTTTATGCATTGTAAAAATTGTCTCAATTTATCTGCAACAGCCTCTGCGTGTGTGTGTATATATACACACACACACTTATAGATATGCAGATATCTAAATAAAGCTTCCATTAAAATGTCATGCTAACTTTTGTTCCAAACCCCAGCTTAATAATGACAGTTTTCAATAGAAATGTGATAACAATAGGGTTTAATATACAGAGAAGAGAACAATTGATATAATATAATATAATGAACTTATTCGGTGCTCAGGTGCACTTCAACTCATTGGAAAAAGAGAAAATGTGGCCAAAAGTGCATGAACAGTACATAGAATAATGCACAGGAAGTGAACAGTGAATGAGTCAATAACAAAAATGGAGGGAGTGGGGCATCAGGTGTACTGTTGGCAAACTTCAGGAAGCATGGCAGTTTTGAAGGATGTTGTGTCCTGACAGCTAACGGACGATGTGGGTAGTTTATTGCAGGGTTCAGTAATTCTGAGCATGAAAAAAATGTGTTCAAAAGTCATGGGTGCTGTTTTTTGATTTTGTAAGCATGCCCACAAGTATTAGATATATGGAATTCAAAAAAGTGCCCAAGGTGGTTGTCAGAAAGATGGTGGATAACCTTGTGGGTGTCTACCAACTCAGTTGCCAGATGTCAGAGCTTTAAAGCATCCATGTGCAGAGAAGCAAGACATTCAGAATATGGTAGATGCCTGATGGTAGGTATTCGTCTGGTTGCACATTTCTGAACAGTTTCCAGGAGATTGATAAGCTAAGCAAAATAGGGGTTCCAGACTGGTGATGCAAACTCTAAGTGTGGACATACCATAGTCATATACAGCTTTAAATAGACAGCTGGAGAGTGGCTGACAAAGGTCTTACTGAGTGATGCTAAGACACTCTCGGTTTTCTCAACAATTTTTGAGATGTGTGTACTTTTCCTATGAACATTAGTGACACAAGCATAGGGCAAAAACCTGAACAGAAAGCCATAGAGATGGGCAACATATAAGGTACTTGATCTGCTAAAAGTAGCCACCAATGTAGGGTGTAGTTCTGGATAAACAAAGAACTGATGATCAACCAAGGGTGTCTTTGGCCTAACAACAATAGAAATCAGGTTATGAATTCATATTGTTTACGCCCACAAAGAACCATTACATAAATAAGCAAATTTACTGAGACAAGAACAGACATGGTTATATGGTTATGCTTGCACCACAACCACATTTGAGTAAGTCTTTTACTATAGCTCTGGGTCAACAAGTATCTTATGATGGATTTGGATAGACAGATAAACAGCAGAAAACTCAGTGTGTATGAAAATGTATATACAATAAGATGATTCTGAACTAGAATTAAAAACATCAATTATTGAAAACTTTTTTTAAAATCCTATAAAATGTCTGTCATTTTCATATAAACTACGAAATTCTGTTAACAATATGTAAAAAAAAAAAAATTTTTTAATTTTTTTATCTTGACACCCCCCATGAAGAATGAAAGAACAAATATCTGAATATGTCTGAAGAAGAGAAAAAGGAAAGCAAGTGGTGATGATAGAAATGTAATAGAAAGCCAAAATTTGTTAAAAAATACATACAAGGAAATGTTGATAGAAAATTGTGTATGGGTGTGTGTGTGTGTGTGTGTGTGTGTGTGTGTGTGTGTGTGTGTGTGTGTGTGTGTGTGTGTGTGTGTGTGTGTATATATATATACATACATACACACACAGGGTGCAATGGGTAAATTGACGCCATTTTATATTTTTAATTTTGTGCAAGTGCATTGTTTGTTTTTGATCTTGTCAGCTACACAATATGGTAGGGTCAGTTGAGCACCGTCTGTAAGAAAAACAGCACCATGACACAATTCACTTTGCCAGAAATTTGGAAACAACATGTTGTACTGCACCGGAAGCTCCAATATGAACATTTCAGAGTGTTTGGGTGTCAGTCTGAGGACATGTACCGAGAGTGATAAAAATCAAACATCCAGTCAACATCATGGTGTTTGGAATGATCACTCGTGATGGGGACATTATGCCTCTATTCACCTTCCCACATGGCCTCAGACTCAAGACAGAGGCATACATCAAGTGCCTAGAGGAGGTAGTGCTGCCCTGGGTCAAGAGGGTGGCTGCTGGAAGACCCTGTGTCTGGCGACAGGACTCTGCACCATGCCACACAAGCAAGAGAACAAAGTCATAGCTGTCAGACAATCTGTGACCACATCACCTCTAACATCTGGCCACTTATCTCCCCAGACTGCAAACACCATTATTATGTGTGGGGTGCAGTTGAGCGAGAGACCAACAAAACTCCTTGTAACACCAAAGACAAACTGAAGGCAAGGATTATGGCAGCATTCACCAATTTAAAACAGGAGACCGTCCAGAAGAGTTGCAGGAGATTCTGAAGTTGTCTGGAGGGCTTGGTTGAAGCCAATGGTGATTTTATTGAATAAATTTACCCTTTAGTATTTCAAGATATTTTTATGCAATTTTGGTAAATATATCTGTTAAAATGAGACGTCAGTATTATTTTCAGTTTTGTGTAATTTAGATGACAATTTATTCACCGCACCCTGTA
>NC_068996.1:50496516-50513086 GCF_001194135.2 Octopus bimaculoides | reverse complement strand
AATAAAATTCAGAAAGATGTACACATTGAATGTATTAGGTTGGCGCGCAGTTTAAGATGGATAGAAAAGGGGGCATGACATTTTGAGCATAGTTCTTTATAAGGGAAAGAATAGTCTGAGAGAAGCACATGTATGTGTGTGTGTGTGTGTGTGTGTGTGGTGCATGTATATATGTGTGTGTATATATATATATATATATATATATATATACACACACACACACACACACACACACACATATACCTACATGCACACACATTCAGTGAGAGAGGATATTCTTTACAACCAGTCCACAAATAAAATAGCTATATATTAGTCTTTAACTCTTTTCATTCCAGCCTGCCTGAGATCACTCCTCGTTCTATGATAAAAAAATTTTTTTGTTTTAGAGTGATCTAAATTAAACCCTTCCATCAAAATTTCATGTTAATTTATGTTCCAAAACACCAGTTTAATAATGACAAAGTTACTTTACTAAATTCTTCATTACTTTCAAAATTAATTAAAACAAAACCAGTGAGTTTCAACAAAGATAAGATAATAAAAGTGTTAATATTTAGATTCAAACAATTCTGTTTCTGTTAGACATTTTAAAATAAGAAATGAAATACCATGATTAATATTTTGTCATGCGTCTTGAATCAATACTTTTATAAACCTTTAGTATTATTATAATTGCTTTTATTCAAATTAAAACCTACTTTTCTTTTGTTGGTACAGACTGGAAGTGTTTGCAATACTTTACATTTTTCTTGAGTCAATATCAAAGCATTTGAAAAGCATCACATTTTAAAGCCAGACTCGACTACTACTACTACTCCTTAGATTATACTCAACTTCTCAAACTATTCATTCAGTCTGCTAAACTACAAAATATAAGATCTAATTTAGATTTCTTTTGGTCAACAAATCTAAAGTTGCTCTTTGCCAATTCTCACACACACACACACACACAAAAAAAAGGTCTGTAATTCCAAGTCTTTGTAAAACAATAAATGGTATCTTTCTAAATTATATCCTGTATCTCTCTCTCTCTCTCTCAACTTCATTATTTAATTAATTAGTAAGTTTTTTATAATTTTACCCTTTACTACATGGTGCCACATAAAGAGCATCCAGTCCACACTGTAAAGTGATTGACATTTGGAAATGCATCCAGCTGTAAAAACCATGCCAAAACTGACCTTGCCTGTGCTGGTGCCAGGTAAAAAGCACTCAGTCCACTCTGCAGAATGGTTGGTGTTAGGAAGAGCATCAAGTTGTAAAAAAACCATGCCAAAACAGACACAGAAGTGTGGTGCAGACTTCTGCCTGGTCAGTTTCCCTCAAACTGTCCAACCCATGCTAGCATGAAAGGAGGACGTTATATGATGATAAGGATGCATTACCCTTGCATTATGCATTAATAATTTGCTTTCAGCCAGACAAATGAGTGTTTCTGCAGGTGGAGAGGATATAACAAATTGCATTAATTACAATACAACAATGCTAATAGTAGAATAATGTGGTTTCAGTATAAAACTATTATTGAAAATTTCAATGAAGGTAACTACTTGGACAATCCTAAAATCTTTACGAACTTTATAACCATAATTATATTACTTAAGCGTGTGAATGGTTGTGTGGATATGGAATTGTCTTTGTAACCACATGGCGTCAGATTCTATCTGTGTGGCACCTTGGGTAATATTCTCTACTATACCCTTAGATTAACTAATACCTTGTGAGTGGAACTGGTAGTTGAAAATTAGATGAAGCTCATCATATTTTGAATAAAACAATGTCACAATTAACCCCTTAGCATCCAGATTATTATCAAATGTAATGCTTATTTATTCACATTGATTTTAAGTAATCATCCATTATCTTGTAGCATTGAGATTTCGATGTGATTGCTTATTTTTAGAATGACAATGTGAAGCCAGATTCGGCCAGTTTGAACATAAAGCAAATAGAAAATTTGAGCCTGATATGGCCAGTTTAAATATTAAAGGGTTAAATCACCTATAAAAACAATATATTGTGAAACTTTGTGCTTTGTGCAAACAAGAGAATCAACATCCCTAAATTGAAAAACAGGTAAAGGTTGTTAACCTGAAAAGCATCCAGCCACAAAATAATGTCTCTAATAAGCAGTCACCCAAGCTACATAAACTATACCAGTATAGAAAAACAGGGCATAGAAGTGAATGGCTAAACTATCTTTTGCCTAATTTCTTCGTGATTCCTTCTCCTTATCACAATCACTTAATTTTTTCCTTTGTTTTATTCATATAATATAGTTTTGACTATATATAATATAGTTTTCCAGAGTGATACTTCCATGCTTTTATCAAGAGAAATAGCACACATTATTTCTGACAACAAAGTACAATCTTTTCCTCAACACCAGGTATTTATTAAATCCTCAAAAATGCTATGTCAAATAAATACATTTTATTCCTTTGATATTACAAAATGAATTTAAAAGTTTAAATATCTTTGGGCACAAGCCCTCTCTTTTCCTTGCCACTCTTAATTTCTAAGCTATAAGATCATTATTGTATTTTCATTTTTTATCTGTTTAAAAATTAGTCCCAAATGATAATAGTTTAGTTCGAGAGAGAGAGAGAGAGAGAGAAAGAGAGAGAGAAAGAGACAGACAGACAAACAGACAAAGAGAGAGAGAGAGAGAGCATCTGAATATCAGAAGAATTATTATTGTGATTGCAGTTCATGTTATAAAACATACACACACACATACATACATGTGTGTGTATATGTACACACACATACATATACACGCAATAAATATTGGGCAAATCTTAAAATTATTCCTTACCTAAATTAACCAAGTCAGGAAAAACAACAAACAAAAAACACTTTAAAGCTAACACACACGCACACACACTTAAATACACATATCTAACCACACCTAAAAAGTAAATAAAAAGCAAAAATATCAATAAATAAAAATCAGCCAGAGTCAGCACAGTTAAAAAATATATATATATGTATATAATCATAGCATTTAAGTTGTGAAACCTAACAGTGTCCCGGTGGATGCAGTTTTATATCTTACCTTACAAACTCTGCTTTCTTTTCAATAAGTTTGCGAGGAGAGAAATTCACATTGATGATCCCAACATGGTTAGGCTGTGGAGAATGAGAACCTATAGGCAAAACGTGGGCAACAGAATGGCAACAAAAAAAAAATTAAAAGAAAGAAAGAGGTTTTTTTTTTTTTTTTTCAACAGAAGAGAAGAAAAGTGACATTTCTTTTCTTCTAGAATTTCTCTCGCAGAAATATATATGTTTATACATGACTTTGTTTTTACTCACCCAAACTTATGTAGTTTGTAAAATAGAAAAAATAACAATAATACTAATTTGCTGCGAGAGAGAGAGAGAGAGAGAGAGAAAGAAAGAGAGAGAGAAAGAGAGAAAGAGAGAGAGGAGGATGCCTAATATTTCAGGTGGGACTCTACATCAGTCAAAGGACCCTGCCCCAAAACAGTTACACTTTTCTCACTTCTTTCCACTTTGCAAACATTTTGTACTAGTTGCTGACAGAGAATTTCCCTAGTTTCTTCAAATTCTGTTGTTTCAATTACACAGACAAACACACACACATTATATATTCTTATATTCCTCTTGCTGATTTCTGCCACTTGTCTGTGGTGCCATCTTCTTTATAGTCAATTATATCAACAGCCATAATTATTCTATCAACTTCAAAAAAATATGTAAGTCAAAGTGGCCTTTGGTAACAGTTCAAAATATACACAGTATGCTTTTAATTCATTTCAGTCATCCAGCTGATACACCATAATGGAATATATATTATATATATATGCATACATACACACACCCAGTACATCCATTTATATTCATGTGCATATATATATATACACGTATATATATGAATGTGCTGTGTAACTATATGTAGATATATAATAATTATACCACACACACACACACATAAGCACTGTATGTATACCTAACATTAATATCTCATCTAACTGAAATAAAATTGTAAAGTCATCGGATTCATAAAATTAGATTTCCCCCCAGACTAAATTTTATACTTCACTAGTTAATGAACCTTGTCGAATATTTTTCCTAAAATGTATCAATATAGTTAAGTACTTATTCCAATTTAATGATTGAATGGTAGAATTTTTCTCCCACTTTAAAATATGATGTAATAAAGAATCTAATTTGAATTTTTAACAAGAAGGAAAAAGAAAACTATCTGAAAGGAAAAAAAAAACTTTTCAAAGCACTTAAAAATAAAATTACACATGTTGTGTAAAATATAATAAAAAATTCCATCAAATAATTTATCAATTCTAAACGATGAAATATTAAACCCTGAAAGTGAAATGATAATGTATTCTAGTTAATGCCAGTAAGCTTGTTTTTGAAATTAGATTAATCAATCTTATTATCGTGCAAAAGAAGAAAAAAAAAATTTAATTAAAAATTGAAGAACACAGATAAATACAAACAAACAATCAAAACATAAACTTAAACATTTTTAGAACTCTGTAAGAAGACCCATGACAAATATCGATTAGGAAAACACACTTGCACACAATATTCAGTGTATAAAAAAAAGATTGTTTAAATGGCAAATGTAATATGCATGAAAAACACGGAAAAAAAAAAAGAAGAAAAACAGAAAAACAGGAGCTAGTCATAAATAATTGTATATGTATGAATCTATGTACATGTGTGTGTGTGTGTATAACTTCTTAAAAGAAAAAAGAAAAAAAGCAGCATCTGTATAACCACTCCCACCCACCAGTTTGTCCTGAAATTTGCTTAGTGTTGTTGAACTTGCTTTTGTTCCATTCTTTATATTCAGTTGCTTAAAGGATTATGCAAAGATGACACAAAATAAATTTCAGAGTTTTGAAAACAGATCTACAACATTACAAGAAATGCACGATTTTGTATTAACAACGATCCTTTTGTTAAATTTATAAGTATAAATTTTCAATTGACTGAACCATGAAATATTACTTCTTGCTTTTATTGACTTTTATCTGTTTTTCAGTTGAAGACAAATGAATTAAAATATCAACTAAAGAGTGTTTTGAAAGCAAGAAAAAAAAAAAAAAAAAAAAAAAAAAAAATGTTACCACCATTTGCACCAAATCCTCCAAAATCACAGAATAATATTATGAAATAGTATTATTGGAATATCATGATTTTTTCTTTGCCAGCATAGCAAATAGTAGTGATAGTCATTTTTATAATTTTTGAGGCAAAATATTTAAGAGAGGCTTGTGTATTTACTCAAATGATAACTGAAGATATTTTTCTAATATTTTTGTAATTGTGAACATATGTCATTAAGAACATTTGAATTCGAAATAAAGTTTAAACTCTCACAATTATCTACAGAATATGGAAATAACAGAAAACATACACACATACTGCCACACATTGAAGATAAATTTAGGAAAACATGTTTTCATATCTGCATGAAATTTAGTGAGATTCTGGAATTTGAAACCCTATTAGCATCCTTTATTCCAAGTTACCCAATCTTTCTTCAACCACCCATTTTCACAAACTTATTAAATTCTTGATAACAATTTCTCCTTTTCTGAAATCCTCCCACAACAAATAGAGATTTTGCTTTAAATCAATCAGATTCTTAATTTCTTACAACACAAAAACTTAAACCAAATTTGCAAATTTTATTTTACAAAAGAAACTCTAAGGACAGACAAATAAATCATAAAGGGAAGAAACTAACTTGACACAAAGCAAATTTTTCCATCAAGAATTTACATGAATATATATCACAGTATTGTCCAGACATACGTTTATATTAACAGTATTAATAGAAACTAAATTTCAATTAAAATTAAAAACTCGAAAAAACCCTGATATATATATATAATTAATCAAACAAGAAACCAATATATTTCAGAAGAACAGAGAACTCACAAATCTATATGCCATCAGAAAGATCAGTTTTCCTCACCCATTTACACTTGTCTATATTTCATGAATTCCTCATCTGTATTTAAAATATAAACTTAAAGAATGAATGTATAAACTTAGATGGCTCTTAAATTTTCATCTTTCAGAAAGACTCCACTCTTGTTTCCACAACACTTTTGATTTTAAGCAGTTAATCCCCAACTCACTTTACTATTCCCTAAACATATCAAAGTATATGGATCCTACTGAGTAGTTGCAAGACCTTGGCACGATGCATCTATCACAAGTCTGCAACAGGTTCAAATAATTGTATCACTTATGCCTTTGTATGAAAATATTATGTGAAAAAGTATATTTTCTTAACATATTGATAGAAAAGATGGTGTCATGCAGCATGGTCAAGTCTGGAGTTACAAGGTTCCAAACCTAACTTTCTGGCATGACTGTGCGGTCAGGGTTTGCTTTGCAAACACAAGGTTTTGAGCACTTGGGCAAATATTTTCTACTATAGCCTATGGTCATGCATGCATGTATGTATGCATGTATAGCTTCTTGTATGTGTACCTGTGTGTGTCTCCTCGAATCTTTGGTTGTACGGCTCAGTAACTCAGTGATGCAAAGACATGAAATGAAACACCTTAATTGAAAACAAGAGTAAGTGTTAGAAAGAGTATTCAGCCACAGAATATTATCTCAGTAAGTCTTGTGCAACCTGTGCCAGTATGGAAAAACTGAACATAAAAATCATTACACACACATAACTTATAAAACAGCATCATCAAAAGTGAATAAATCCACCCCAGTTTCTACACATGAGGGAACATTTATTTTCTATATTTTATATTGTAAATTAGTGTTCGTGCAATTCGAACAACCCACAGTATTTTTTACTCTAAATCTTATTGGTTTTCTAGACAATATTTATATCTTTTACCAATATACATCACTAGGTGGTTTTTTTGATACCACCAACACTACTGAGGCTGTTAAATACTTGCAAGTCAAGGGAAGGGAAAGGAAATAGCTCTTCGACTGAAAGAAGGAGATGGCTTTATGCTAAGTGTTCGGAGACTAAATTACAATACAGAAACAAGCCTGTGTCTTTCTATATAATGGCTAGCCCACATTATATAAAGGTAGGAGTATCTGCAAAGACAGCAGATATGGTGGTAAAGGGATATGTACAGTTTCCATGAACGAAATTCTACTTAGAAGGTATTAGTCAACCAGAAATTATGGTAAAAGACATTTCCCCAATATGCTGCACTGTAGGAAGCAACCCATATTCCAGTGCTAAGAATCAAATTTCTTTATGGAAATTTTCTTTGCAATCTATTTTATTGCTAATAAAATACTCAAAGATGAAGTTCACCTAATTTATACTACTGTTTAAGATTATTAGTGGAAGAAGGTAAAAATCATCATCATCATCATCATCATCGTTTAACGTCCGCTTTCCATGCTAGCATGGGTTGGACGATTTGACTGAGGACTGGTGAAACCGGATGGCAACACCAGGCTCCAATCTAATTTGGCAGAGTTTCTACAGCTGGATGCCCTTCCTAACGTCAAAAATGAGTAAATATATACAAAGCAGAAGATACAAGACATCATTTATATTTTACAGAGTCTGAGAATTAACAAAAGAAGACTAAGAATGCAGTCAAGACCACAGAAATAGAAAAGAGTTAATTAGAGCTAAACAACACATCTAGAAAACCTGAACGTGTGTGGTGGTTTAAGAGTTAACAAAAACTGTATTTATAAACAACGAAAATATTTTAAGGAAAATTGTTATATAGTTTTGCCAGTATATATATATAAGATGAAATCACAAAGTGGATCTGAGATTGTACGTCTCTTTCCTATAAATTGTAATTTATCAATATTTCCATAGTAATATCCACTTTCTAAGATCAAAACAAGATGACTTTCACTTTTAATATACGAGAATTGGTAGAATACTCATTAAATCTAAGAACAAGAAATTTTTTTTAAATAACTAATAAAAATAGGAAAAGATAATTATTGTCGTTGAACCGTTGTCCATGTGTTAGCCTACAACATATTCCAAATAAAGAATGACTTAATATAACTAATGACAAAAATTAATAGTTAATATAAATGGAATTTCATTCTGATCAAATATTTTCATTAACTGAACATTTATTTCAAAATAAAAGCTGAGGCATTTTTTTAACGCAAAGAGCATTATCGAACATTTGTTCACAATGTTAAATTTTTGCTTCTGACACCAAACAACCAATAAAGAAATTCAGAAAGGAAAAACTATCAATTAACTTGAGAGTTATCTCCCGTTACACCTGCCTTACTTTTAAATCGAGGCTAAGATTGTGACACGTTTAGAATTATGGACCACTTTAGGAGGCTCATTTGTGATTTATGCTTAATAACCCACTCGGCCTTTCTTCTACTGAAGGATTCAAAATTAAATCAAATGAGTTATAAACAAGAAATCGATACGTTTACGAGGTTTTCTGAGACCCTCAACGCAAACTATGCCATCGGAAATAGGCCTCAGGAAAAAGAAAAAAGGCAAGGCAGAAGAGATATGAGTTTACAAGACAATAAATAAAGATTTTTGTTTAAAATAAATGCAGAAAATTGTATCACAGCAGTTTCAAAGTCTGAAAAACTATTAAACACAGCTTCCAATTTCACTAATTCCTATTTATAGAGATACACAAGAAGAAGGTATCAAGAGAATTACTACGAACCTTATCACAGTGAAACAAAACTTATTTTTATTAAAAGTTATCAACGATTTGGATAAACTGGTGTTAACTAGGATCCAACGCTGAGAGTAAAAGTAAAGCCATTTTCAGTAAGTGAAATCTTGCCAGGAAAAGGAATACAGCTTTTAAAAAAAATTATAGTCGACAATTTTTAAAAAATAATCTACAGTCTAATAGAAAATTTCATTCGTTCGTTCATTCATTCAAATTTTAGAATGTTGGAATAAATCAGAATAACAGAATATCTGCTATAACTCGAAAATATAAAACTGAGCCAGTGGCATACAAAAGCACTATTTGAGCATAGCCGATGTCAGTGCTGCTTGACTGGCTCCTGTGCCAGTGGCACATAAAAAGCACCCACTGCACTCTTGGAGTGGTTGGCGTTAGGAAGGGCATCCAGCTGTAGAAACCATACCAGATCAGATTGGGGTCCAGTGCAGCCTACTGGCTTGCCAGAATTCAGTCGAACCATCCAACCCATGCTAGCATGGAAAGCAGACGTTAAATTACAATGATGATGATGAGCCAAAGTCAAATTATTTAAATATCAGAAAATAAGATTAATAACTGCTAAGACAAGCTAATTTGCATAATGCCATTTGCTTGAGTAATATTACATTGTCTACTATTTAAAATGTAAAACAAGTATTTCAACTAGAAAGAAACATACAAGTGTTTGATTTGGCCAGCAATGCTACAAGAGTTTCTAAGTTTGGTGATAACAAGTTATTCCAATTCAAATAGAAGCATAAATAGAACCAATCTAAAATGAACTCAATCTGTATAAGAATTTCATTACAAGAGCTCCACCTTGACCCAACTACTACTGAAAAAAAAAACAGTCTAAGATTATTCAAATAAGTACATGGTAGGATATGACTAGTATACAAGTCATCAAACCTATTAAAGTATTGTAATGTTTAAAAAAATGCTTTGTTCTTTTTGCATGTAGAACGAAAACTTCCCAGAAATGTAAAAGAACCTATTCTTCATATAATATCAAAGATGATTATCAATTATTCTGTGCTTAACTCCATAGCCTTGCTTAATACAGTGTAAATGTTGCTCTACAGACATATAAATTCATGGTTATGTTTAATAAAAATAATTTACCCTGGATATTCCAAAAACACATTTCATATTTGGTAACTAAAGTCTTAGAATAGTTTTGATATTTTTGCATTAAAAGTTGAGCAGAAAAACTTACATTTCATTACATAATTTTGCATCTTATATTTATCACATCGCTATAATATACACACACACACACATCTATACTACACTAAAACCAGTCTCTCTACAAAGCTATTCATTATAGATACTATAATAGCACAACATCCAAACCTCATTCCTTCCACCACCACCTATAAAACCTAAATATATTTGATAAACTGACTGTATACTTTAATACTCATTTACTCAACTCCCAAACTCTAACAACTCATATAAATCACACATTACAAAACAAACAAAACCCAATATCTAACATTCACTCACTTGACCATTTTGCAAAACAAAACAGCAAACACTTTTCTTCTTATGATGATTTACAAATGATGACAAAACTCCAATTTGTGTTTCTCTCATTTCCATACGAAAACCCAAATATCCCTCTTCCCCTTTATTAGCCAATATGCCAATGAGAAAATATATCAACATTAAAATAAGTTAACTAATATATGTATATATTTATTTTTGTTCAACTAGAATAACATGAGATTTGAAATATTGTGTAAATAATACCTCAGTATTGAGAAAGAATAAAGATAATGCATAGAAATATAACAGAAAAATAACTTAGACTTACTCTAAAAACAAAAAAAAAAGAGCAATGATGGCTTAATGAAGCTATATAATCCAAGAATTAAATATTTTCACCTACATATCCAAAAGCTAACATAATTCTAAGATTCTAAATTTCTTTCTAACAGTCCCATTAACATTCTTAGTTGTGAGGATCTATTCAAACTAATATAGTAAAGTGTGGAAAAAAAATAGAAAAATATTTTCAAGAGAAAAGAAATAATTTTTATCCGATAGTCATTTAAAGAAACATACCTTTTCTTCGTGCATTGCCAAGTGATGCTCTGCTAACATTCGAATACCCAATCTTGAAGTTAAAGTACGATCAAGAAAGATTTTTATCAAGTTGTCATCCTAAAAAAATAAAAAAATAAAAATTCAAAATTACCAAGAAGAAAATAATATCAATAAAAGCTATGTGCATACGTATTTCTGAGCATCTGCATGTTTGTCTTAAGCTTATTTGTTCATTTAACCCCATTTTTCCATGCTAGCATAAGCTGGACTGGGATTTATTAGCAATAGAATTTTATGGCTAGTTGCTCTTCCAATTGCCAATCATTACTTGTTATCTAAGTAAAGGATTTTCTATTCCACAGATACTTCGAAAGCGTAAATTGACTGGTTGTAATGTCAAGAAAGAATATATATATATATATATATATATACTATATATATGACACGTAAAAGCACCCACTACACTCTCGTAGTGGTTGGTGTTAGGAAGGGCATCCAGCTGTAGAAACTCTGCCAAATTAGATTGGTGCCTGGTGTAGCCATCCGGTTGCACCAGTCCTCAGTCAAATCGTCCAACCCATGCTAGCATGGAAAGCGGACGTTAAACGATGATGATGATGATGATATATATATGTATATATATGTGTATATATATATAGATAGATATATATAGTTGGAATTTACAAAACAAAACATAAGACGAAAACGGGTGTGTAAACAACAAACAGATGTATTAGTTTAATGCTTGGAAAGTGAGAAAGTCATTTACGTTTCGAGCCTACGCTCTTCATCAGAAAGGTACACAGAAATAAACAGGGAGAGAAAATAAAAAAGGTTTAGTGGCCAGCGATCAATCACGGTGAATATATATATATATATAAGATTTGGGTTTGGACCTGATCAGTTGCTCAGTTCTTAGCTGAAATTGGTGCTTATAAAGTTTGATGTCATTTATGTTGAACTTTAAAAAAAAAATGAATTCAAATTACTTTGATATGTTTGCGAGATTCTCCAAGACCCTCAGCCAATAAAGAGACTACATCTTTATGATCATCCAAAAGACTTTTCAACGTTTGACTATATTTTTGCTCATCCTCAAAGTTATGAATCTGTAAATAATAAAAAGAAAAGTACACTTCAAAAACAAAAAAAAAAAATCAAATTATCATTTTTAATGTATTTGTGTGTGTGTGTCCCCTCTTTGTAAATGAGTCTTTACTGTGTAGCATTTCCCAAACCTAGTGGTTCTCAACCATTGTTTTATCCATGGACCCCAGACCCCCATATCTATTCGATGTTTAAAACCTCGTCTTAAAGATACTTCTTTCAAAATTCCTATTTAGTTTTTCACACATTCACTTGCACACATTAGCAAGAAACATGTTGAACTATGTTAAGTGTTACAGAAAGAAACATAGCCGTTTCTTGCTCTAAATACATCAAAACTAAACATTTTTTTCATGGACCCTTAAAATAATACAGTTGATCCTCAAATTACTATTTTGTTTGAACCCCCCCCCCCCCAGGGGCTATATGGACCCTGGTTGAGAACCACTGCCCTAACCCTTTAGCATTCAAATCAGCCATATCTGGCTCAAATATTCAACCTCTTTTATGCTCAAATTGGCCAGATCTGGCCTTTCACATTTACCCTACAATGTCATTCTAAAAGTAAAATCTCACACCATCGAAATCTTGCAACTATGAGATAATGCATAATTAACCCATTTTAACCCACTATCCTTGTTTGAGGACAGTTGTATTTGGTTTGTTTACTGCAATAAAGGTTAACTGGACGCTTCCACATGTTTGCTATCCCTATTTATATAACTATCTTCAAAATTTCAACAAATTGCAAAATTAAAAACCTGGGTTGAAATGGGTTAATTCATTCAAAACAATGTGAATAAATAAGCATTGCATTTGACAGAATAATCTGAATGCTAGAAGGTAAAAGAAATTAATATTTAATTCATTCATCCAGAATTTACAGAAAGTAATAAAATTACAGTGAATTGAACACTTATAATGCAATGATACAATAGTGCAAAAGTCAGTCAGCACTAATTAATTTCTAAACTTATCACTACAATTTTACTAATATAATGTTAGGGAACATATAATTATACCATCAATAATTGATGAGTTTTGTTTATTTGGCATTTAATGCTTTTGATAGAGTAGTTCAGTGTGAAGTATGGTTTTGATAGATTTTTATATGATGTTAAATAGAATAAAAATTATTGCCAGATAAATTTAAATAAATGACTTACACTTGGAAATTCAGTTAATATGTTGAATGCCCGAATGTACATTTCATGCTAAAAGAGAGAAACAAAAATAATCATTTAATGATAAAATATTAGAGAAAAGAAAAAGAAGTAAATATAGTGAATATTTTTTGCTTTCTGTGACTTTTTCTTTTATGATGTGATTAATAAAAGATTTTAGATATACCTCCCACCTCCCCCAAAAAAGGCAGATGCTTACTAATTACATGTTTCAGTTATTGGACTGTGGCCATGCTGGGGCAGCACCATGCCTTTACTTTAAGGGTTTAGTAGGACAAATTGACACCAGTAGTTATTTTTTAAAAACCTGTCTCAGTCTCTTTTTGCTCAACCACGAATTCATGGGAGGCATAAACAAACCAACACTGGTTATGAAGTGGTGGTGGAGAGATGCCCTTCCTAATGCCAACCACTTTCCAGAGTGTACTTTTACATGACACCAGTATGGCATGGCACAGTCTCTTCTTATGTGGCACTGATACAGATCCCCTTATGTGACGCTGGCACAAGTGCTTCCCACAAAGTGCCAACATGGGATATGTATTTAATATCATAGTTTATAAACAACAGCATATTTGGTTACAGGTTTCCAGGGAGGAGCAGGGGGATTTACTCATTAGCTTATCATCATCATCATCACTATCGTTTAACATCCGCCTTCCATGCTGGCATGGGTTGAACAGCTTGACAGGAGTTGGCCAGGCAGAAGACTGTACCAGACTTCTGTGTCTGTTTTGGCAGGGTTTTTACGGCTGAATGCCTTTACTGTATTTACAACCACAACAGTGATAAGAGCGAGTTAACACAATGCAGCTGAACTATCAAAGGACTTTGTTTATAAAGTAGTTGTTTTCTTAGTTTACTAGGAGGTCTGATTAAGAAACTCTTTTTGCAACCACATCGTTTCAGGTTCAGTCCCACTGCGCAACACCTTGAACAAGTGTCTTCTACGAGAGACCTGGGTCAGCTGATGCCTTGTGACAGAAACTATGTTGAAGCCTGTTGTGTATGTGTGTGTGTGTGTGTTTGTGCATGTGTTTATAAACAATATTAAACACACATAAACAAGGCATATGTTTTCCCAGTTCATGGGCAGGATGCAATTATAAGCATAAGAGAATATATTATCTTCAATTCACCTGGAAGTCATAGACAAGCAAGATAACTTGTATCAGGTTCCCTCTATTACTTTTAGGTGATTTAACACCAGCAGAATTGGAAAGAATATATTCTCCTATACCTATAATCACAGCCTGCTCACAAAATGGCAACTGGCAAAACACATGCCTTGTGTATGTGTGTTCAATATTGTTTATATCTCTCGGGCTGCTTCTCATTCATATTTGAATATAAATGTGTGTTTGTGTATGTATATACCATCATCATTTATTGAGGACAGACGTTAAATGATGATGATATGTACACATACACAAAATAATCTCTGCCAGTCAATCCTAAAGCTTTAGTAGAATACACTTGTCCAAGGTATAATGCAGCATCAATCACAGAACCTCATAGTTGTGTGTGTTCCTTTGTCATCCCACCATAATTTGGCAACTAGTCTTGGTTTGTTTATGTCTCCATAATTTAGGGGTTCCGCAGAAGGTACCAACAATAAATACCAGGCTTAAAAAGAAAAATAAGCATAGGGGTCAATTTGTTTGACTGAAACGCATCAGAGGAGTGGTGCGCCAGCATGGCCGCAATCAAATGACTGAAACAAGTAAAAGATAAAAGATACACAAATTAAGGGCTTGTATGTACCAAATTCTACAAACGAGTAAAGTAATTAACCAAAAATTAGAGTAGAGGACACTTACTCAAAGCACCATATAATGGGAAACATGGTTGGTAATCTTAATCACACAGCCAAGAAAGTACACTTTGCATTCAAAGATTGTGTCATATATATCCCTACTTTACAACTTCTTCCTTTTCAATCCAAAACTTTGAAAAAGCAATAAAGATTTCTTTTATCTGATTCACTTTTTGGCTTCATGGGTGAAAAAGTGTTTATTGGAGCAATTATCTTTCAAATAGCCTACTCAACAGACTGACTGAAGAAAACGAAAGTTTTGTGTAAATCAATACAATGGTTTCTATAATGTTTGAGCTCAGGAGTGGCTGTGTGGTAAGTAGCTTGCTTACCAACAACATGGTTCCGGGTTCAGTCCCACTGCGTAGCACCTTGGGCAAGTGTCTTCTACTATAACCTCGGGCCGACCAAAGACTTCAGAGTGGATTTGGTAGACGGAAACTGAAAGAAGCCTGTCGTATATATATATATATATATATATATATATATATATATATATATATATATATATATATATATATACATATATGTATGTGTGTGTATATGTTTGTGTCTCTGTTTGTTCCCCCCCCACCATCGCTTGACAACCGTAACTTAGCAGTTCGGCAAAAGAGACCGATCCAAAGAATAAGTCCTGGGGTCGATTTGCTCGACTAAAGGCGGTGCTCCAGCATGGCCACAGTCAAATGACTGAAACAAGTAAAAGAGTAAAGAGAGTATGACCATGCAATCAAGAACAGCACCTTGCATCCATTGTACCTCTCTAGAAAAGATACATGATGATGATGATCATAATAATAATAATAATAAAAATCCTTTCTACATTAGGCACAAGGTCTGAAATTTGTGGAGAGGGGACTAGTTGATCACATCAACCCCAGTACTTGACTGGTACTTAATTTACCAACGCCAAAAGGATGAAAGGCAAAGTCAACCTCGGCAGAATTTGAAGTCATAATGTAAAGATGGGCAAAATATCGCTAAGCATTTTGCCCAGTGTGTTAACAATTCTGCCAGCTCACCGTCTTTTTGGCTTCAAGTTTTGGCACAAAGCCAGCAATTTTGGGATACAAAATAAGTTGATTACATCCACCCCAGCGCTTAACTGGTACTTATTTTATCCACCCCAAAAGGATGAAAGGCAAAATCAATCTCGGCAGCATTTGAACTCAGAACATAAAACAGACAGAATGCCATTAAGAATTTTGCCCAGCATGCAACTATTCCACCAGCTCACCACCTTAATGATAATAATAATAATAGCCCTATCTACTAAAGGCACAATGCCTGAAATTTGGGGGAGGGGACTAGTCGATTACATTGACCCCAGTGCTCAACTGGTGCTTATTTAATCAACCCCAAAAGGATGAAAGGAAAAATCAACTTCAGCAGAATTTGAACACAGAACATAAAACAACGCCTCTAAGTACTTTGCACAGTGTGCTAACAATTCTGCCAGCTTGTTACCTTAATAATAATAATCCTTTCTAATATAGGTACAAGGCCTGAAATTTTGGGGAGAGGAGAATAATCGATTACATCAACTCCAGTGCTCAACTGGTACTTAATTGATCAACCCTGAAAAGATAAAAGCAACCTTGGCGGAATTTGAACTCAGAATGTAACAGACAAAATACTGCTAATGATTCTGCCAGCTAGCCATCATAATAATAATAATAATAATAATAATAATAAAGTAGAGGGAGGAAAGAGCAAATTGGAGT
>NC_068996.1:50491018-50496506 GCF_001194135.2 Octopus bimaculoides | reverse complement strand
GAAAAAAAAAAAAAAAAAAAAAATTACCACTTGCAAAATTGTTGGATTGCAGCCAACAATAAACGGCAGTCCTCTGAAACCCCCAATTCTATGAGCAATTCGGACAGGCAATTCTTTATGAAGATACTGGGCACTTCTCTGTGGAGAAACCAAAAAAATATTTTTAATATTAAAGCTGGATTTGATGAAACAAAAATATACATCCAAATGAGAAAACAATGTCTTTGGGGTTTTACTTACAAGAATTATAAGAGAATATTAATGTAGAAACAGGAAGTAAATCTTAACAAAAGACAATTTGGTTAATAATGCAATTAATAATCTTTACTAATAAAAATGTTATATTTCACTATTTTAAAACATTTTATTTTTAAACCAAAACAATGCAAGTTATAAAGATGATGAGAGAAATCAGCTAACAACACCTTTATTCCAAAGATTTCCTGAAGAATAAGTCCTAACCCTGAAATATTGAAATACCAGGTAAAATCACCAACCTGTACTTTTATAATTTGCATTATTTTGGCTTAATAATAATAATAATAATAATAATAATAATTATAATTAAAAACATTTATATATATATATGAGAAAATACTTCATGCAAATTATACTACTTTTTATTATAGTTAATTTAACATGTAGAAAGCAGGTGATGATGGTGATAATGATGATGATGATGGTGGTGGTGGTGGTGGTGGCACCACACAATGCATTTTATCATATGCTGCTGTTAATATAGCTGCTCATATACTTTTGAATTTTAAAGCCAATCACTTCGGAAGACTCTGTGCTTTACTATTTAGAGAGTTGTCTCACCCAAAGATCTATTGCTTATGTTTATTTTCATGGGATTTAATTTTGGTTTTCACAGCTTTTAACAAAGCTTATTCGGTGTAATGGCCAAATAAATATTATCCAGCGAATCTAGGTTCCACAGGTACCAAACATTGCACATAAATTACCATTCATTTTATGAATTATTTATAACATACAAATAATCAACATTGAGAGGTAACATTTGATTTGAAACAATCTCAACTAATTGAGATACTTCTGTGGAGAAATGGATTCCATATTCAACCAAAAAGAAAACTTACCTCCCAGGAGTAGTAACAGTAGAAGCAGGAACAGATACAAGACAAGCGATCAACCCTTTAGCATTTGAATTGTCCATATCCGGCCTAAATATTCTACATGTTTTATGTTCAAACCAGCCAGATTCAATCCCTTACCTACCCCAAAATTTCAATCTAGGTTTCCAATTAAGGAAAATAGCTTCAACCTGTCATGATCCCCAGGACTCATAAGGACGAAGCTTAAACCAATTTCCATGGCATATATATGTCCGAGATTACAACATTCCCTCCTGAATGGAATGCCAGTTGATTGCAGAGTTAATTTCCCACCTGTTGCTGAGAAGTCATTTACAGTTGAGTATACTAAAATGAAGCGTTTTGTGCAAGAACACCGAAGCCAGGAATCGAAACCACAGTTTGTGCATGGAACACCCTAACCACTAGGCCACAGACACTCATATTATGGAAATGAAGCAAGGAAGAAAAACCCATGAATTCTTCAAAGAAAGACTGCTACTGAAAATAATCCCTCAATTATGCATATCTTATTAATAAGTTTATTAATTGCCACAAATGTAAAGGAGATGCTCTAAATAAGAGTAAAATACAGAAATAAAAAAAATATGGAAGTGGTTGACTCATAGTGGCGCCAGTTTTAGATTGGAAGAGTGGACAGTTTTATTTTATAAAAGATGTGGCTATATTTCTCCTGAAACTATAACAATTTGTTGCTGATAACATTTCTGCTTTGCGCTTGTTATCCAAGAGAAAACTCTAGTGTAGTAAGCCACACATGCTCTTTAGATCAAGTGTGAGAACAAAGATGGCTAAGATCAAGTTGATAAAGTTGATACTAAACAATCAGCCAAGGAGGCAACTGATCATATCACGTTTACTAATAATAGGAAACAATAAATTCTCAAGATACCAGATCACTTAGACACAAGTAGACATTACTAGTGTGCAAATAGCTCACTAGCATAAATAGCACTGCAAAAGATAACAAGTACCAAGTTATGTGAACTTAGGCCATGATAGAAATATTAGCAACAGGGACCAATTTTTAATTGTCACCACCATTCCAAATAATTGGCCATCCACTCACCCACCTATCCAATGACAAAGACAATAATGACTTCAGTTATATAACATTTAAATGCAACAAATGAAAAGATAATATGAAACAGCTACCCACCAAAATTAATTAATTGAATCAGATGTGTATTAAGGCATGTATATGTGTGTTTGTGCGCATATGCATATGAGCATAAGAGCTGAATATAAAATTTATCTGCTCCAAAAGTATTTTTATTTATTTATTTATTTACAATAACAGGCATTGGACAATCCTACTTTTAAGATTTCATTTATAAATGTACAAGTAAGAGCATCAACATTTAATGTCCATTTTCCATGTTGGCATTGATTGGACAATTTGACAGGATCTGATGAGTCAGAGAAGAGACATACTCCTGTCTGCTTAAGCAGATACAACTACACTTTTACAGTGTATACATTCTGTTTTCCAAGGCACCAGCATTAGTGAGGTCACCAAATAACTCATAAAACTAAAGACTTCTCCAACCTGAGTGGGCGCATAGACATATAGCAGAAAAGGATGTTAAATGTTGAGAGGTTAAAGTATGACACAAAGCACCAGAAGTATGAGGTTAAAGTATGATACAAAGCACTGTAGAGTAGTTTTATATCCTAGTATTGGATATATAATATATTGAAGCAGGGGGGAAGAAAGTATATACACAACACACTACTATTACTATTGGGAGGCGCAATGACCCAGTGGTTAGGGCAGCGGACTCGTGGTCACAGGATCGTGGTAAGGAAGTGTTGGTAATTAGTGGCTGGAAGGATGTGGGGAGGAGAAGGAATTAGGAGTTAATGTAGCTATAGTGTTCAAGAGTGGAGGAGTGGAATGATTCATGGCAAAGAATATTCTCTCTCTCATTAAACCCAAAATGGAGATGAACACCAATTTTTCTATGCGTTTGGCTTGAAGACTTGTTAAGATATTTCCTTAACATGAAACCAATGGTAGCCTTAATACATAAATAATCTTTATCCACCAATGCAGTGTTGAGCACTCATTTCCATTGTTTGATGTTTACACACACACACATTATGCAATAGAGTTTCAGTTACACCAACAATTTAAAAGCAAACAAAAAAAAAAAGACATTTTAACAGTTGCAAATTTAATCAAAATTTTGCTTAATTAACAACTTGCAAACCTCAAGCTCACAGATTGTCCAAATAAACAAATGTCCAAACTGAGAACAGTCTCTGTCTCTCTCAAATGAGTGAAAGGTTATTTTCAGTTGTTGGATGTCGATATGCATACTTAACACTAAATTTCAAAATATGCTAATCACAGCTTACTCAATAAATGTACTGCATGGCATAGCATTCAAAATAGCAATGCACTCTGCAGCAGGAAATATGTATGTATTGATCAAGTAAAACAGAAGGAAATAGAATGGAAGGATTAGAGAGACAGAAAGGTGTGTGTGTGTATGTGTGTTGTAGAAGATAATCATTTGTCCTTTAATGATTTTGAAAGTGCTCATGACCTCTGCAGGTCATCTGAGACTGGGTGAGTTTGATGTTGTTAATCATTATCATCATCGTTTAACGTCCGTTTTCCATGCTGGCATGGGTTGGACGGTTTGACTGGGGACTGGCGAGCCAGTAGGCTTCACCAAGCTCCAATTTGATCTGGCAAGCCAACCTAATGCCAACCACTCCAAGAGTGTGTGTCGATCACTGCAAGAAAGACATGAGCAAGGAGATTCCAGAAGGAGGATGTTCTGGGGAGCAAGGATTGGAATATAATGGTTAGTGAAGAAGCAAGAGAGTTAGGTGCACCATAAGTGATGTGGAGGTGAATGACAAATAGGATAGGGATGCCTGAATGGCGGAGGCACAAGACCAGCCAAATTTTAGCCAGTATTTAGTTAACTTTTCTAAGAGAGAAAAAAATCAAATTAAATAAAGGCTTTGATTGATAAATTATAGATTTTGATTGGTGCAACTTTCTTAGCAAAATGCAAAGTTATGATCATAAACTGTAATTTCTCATAAAATTATTCAACATAACTCTTCTTTGATAAGAAGTGATATCAGTTTTCAGAAGGATTTCCAGATCTTTGGACATGCTATTAACATTTCTGAATTGAAATTTGCCAGGTGATATCCTCGGTCAACAGGGAATTGAAAATGGAACTTTTTAACTAACCAGCCGGTTCTTGTGTTCCAAACAATATGTCATGGACACAATATACAAAAATACAAAAGAACAAGTCACAGATGTCAACATTATTGTCTTCTGTGCAAATAGACCAGTAGTGTTAGTATGTTGAATGTAGTTTCATGTTCAATCCCAGACTTATCTCAAGAATATCACTTGAAGATGTTTGGAGAGTGTATCAATTACAACTAAAATAAGGAAATGGTCCACAAAACAGACTTTATAAAACTCATCTCAAATAATTTTGAATATCCTTGAATTTTTAAAAAATCATCACACACACACACACACACACACTGCTCATTGAGCAATTATTATTTCTGAGGTTCTGCAAGCTAGGAAACATTTGTAGCTTGGGTTTTACCTGCTCCATTCCTTCAACTTGGGTTTTTATTCCTTCTGCAAACTGCTTGAAGCTTACTAACTTCCTATGCCTGAATTCTTACTTTTACATATCATTATATACACACCCACGCGCACACACACATACATACACACATATATATATATATATATATATATATATATATATATAACATGTGTGTATATGTATATATGATGTATGTGTGTGTATGCATGTATGTATATATAAATGTATATATTAATCAGACAAAAAATGAAGAATTATATCTTTACACAATAATTTTTTTGTCTTCTGTATATTTTGAATAGCTGGAGAAACTGTTTCCACATCATAAAATGGTTTGTACACATAATCAATCAATTAATTAATAGCACAGTAATTCCCCCAATCGTTCTCATGAAAGTATGAAAGATATTGTTAGATTCCTTTTTTTTTTTTTTTACAGTCTGCTACAAGCAAAACTTGTAAAAGTGGGATGGAGTCTTATTGCAGAGAGTGCTCACTGATGTATTTGCCTGGATTTCTTCAACCCCCGTTTTCTTTCTCTCCCTCTCTCATATATATAAAGTAAAGAGGATAAAACGCTTTGAAGAATTTCTTGGTAATTTCTATTAGCAAATGAAACATGTGTAATGGTGAATAAACAACACTCAAAAATTGTCCAACTTCCTGTTTTGTTGATATATATATATATATATATATAATATAAATATATAATATAAATATATAATTTAGAGAAAAGAACCAAAGTTCATGAACTCATCCATGAAAATCCAGTCA
>NC_068996.1:50488243-50490604 GCF_001194135.2 Octopus bimaculoides | reverse complement strand
TATATATATATATATATATATATATATATATATATATATATATGTGTGTGTGTGTGTGTGTGTGTACATACATATATATGTAACAGATTTAAAGTCAATACCCAATTCAACAGGTAGTAATCAAAACATTTTCCAAGCTATAAAGAAACCCACCATACACAAACAAAATGAACCCATTCCTTGTATCTATTTATCCTGACACTTGTGGAATGTGTTTAAGAGGAGCATTAGTTTGACAGCACTACTTTTTAACCACTAAACAGTTATCTTGATATGTAAGAATGAACCCATGTTTGTCAGTCACATTAATAGAGTTAGATTACAAGAAATGATAAAATGTTTTGTGTGTATGTGTACACCCGTGTGTATATATGTGTGTGCATATGTGTTCAGACATCTTTATTTCTCTGTTTTCTTTCCTCTCTCCTTCCGTTTTCACACCTCATTCCTTTATGAAGAAGAGTGTGGGCTCAAAATGTCAAAGACTCTTCCAGTTTCCCTGAGCATCAAACTAATATATCTTGTTCTGTTGTTCCCTCGTCTGTTACACTCTTCTGGTTTTTGTACAATTTGAACTATATTTTATTTATTTAATTATTTCACTGCTTCTGTAACCAGCATGAAAAACAAACTAAAATTAAAGCAAATCCAGATTCATTGTACATTTATTGTTTAACCCTTTCTGTTGAAATATATTTCCTTCATTACAATTAATTATGAAAGTAATAAACAGTTTAGTGAAATAACATTGTCATTACTAAATACATGTTTGGAACATAAAAGGAAGACTTGATGAAAGGTTTGAACTTAGATCCATTTAAAATAGACAGTTTATATCATAGAGCCAAGGGTGGTTTCAGGCAGGTTGATATCAAAAAAGGTCAGAAGGAAATTTCAAATAGGATTCCATTATAGAGACACAGGAGAAACATAAGTGTGTATCTATGTAGGTTTGACAAGTTTCATACAAACCAAATGTGCAAAGTTCAAACTGAACATTACAATAAGAATAACATACCTTAATTTCTATACAAGTGAATACAATTTATTTATCGAGGTTTTATGTTGTTTTGTGGGTGGAGGGGCATTTTTCATTTTAGTGAAAAAAAAATGTGGCTGTATGGTTAGAAGCTTGCTTCCCAACCTCTTGGTTCTGGGCAATTGTCTTCTGCTATAGCCTTGGGACAACCAAAGCCTTGTGAGTGGATTTGGTAGACAGAAACTGGAAGAAACCTGTCATGTATGTGTGCATGTGTTTGTGTGTGTGTGTGTGTGTGTGTGTGTGTGTGTGTGTGTGTGTGTGTGTGTGTGTGTGTGTGTGTGTGTGTATTTATGCATGTATTGTCTTTGTGCCTGTGTTTGTCCCTCCACCATCACTTGACAACCGATGTTGGTGTGTTTATGTCCCCATAACTTAGTAGTTTGGCAAAACAGACCAACAGAATAAGTACTAGCCTTACAAAGGATAAATCCTGGGTTGATTTCTTCAACTAAAAAACCCTTTTAAGGCAGTGCTCCAGCATGACCACAGTCAAATGACAGAAACAAGTAAGAGTAGACCACCAATATTTATATTTTTCTTTCTGCTGAGCAAGATAGAAAAACAATGACTGGTAGATAGGTAGGTAGAAAGATAAATAGATAGGTAGTAGTAGTAGTAGCAGCAGCAGCAGTATTTGTACTGATGGTATTTTTTATATATGTTCTAATAAATATACAAGATCAAATAAAAATAAACAGCCAGAAACTTCATATAAGAGGAATCTTTTTGTCAGAGAAATTGTCATTTGAAAATAGAGTTTTGACTTCCTTTGAGACAATATTCAATGGAAACGAAAAAAAAAAAACAAAAACATTCTGAATTGAGTTAGTAAAAAAATTTTGCTCACATGACCTAGATATATACACTTCAAAATATAATATTCAGTTGTTTCCATGAAATGCAATATGCTGCTGGAGTCAATGTCACCAGGACTTGGTTTGCGCAAAGCATTTTATTTCATTTCTTTTGCTTAGACGAAAAAACATTTTCTGTCTATTATTCACAATTAAACACTCACATACATCTATATGTCAGCATGGAAGCTGGACATTAAATGGTGTGTGTGTTTGCATGTATGTGTTTGTGTGCATGTATGTGTTTGTGTGCATGTATGTGCTTGTGTGCATGTTTTTGTGTTTGCGTGGGTGTGTGTTTGCGTGGGTGTGTGTTTGCATGTATGTGTTTGTGTGCGTATTTGCATGTATGTGCTTGTGTGCATGTATGTGCTTGTGTGCATGTTTGCATGCGTGCTTGCATGTTTTTGTGTGCATGGGTGTGTGTTTGCGTGGGTGTGTGTTTGCGTGGGTGTGTGTTTGCAT
>NC_068996.1:50463317-50488233 GCF_001194135.2 Octopus bimaculoides | reverse complement strand
GCATGGGTGTGTGTTTGCGTGGGTGTGTGTTTGTGTGTGTGTCCTACTAATGCTTGACAACTGTTATTGCTTTGTTAACGTCTCTAACTTAGTGGTTCACCAAGAGACTGATAGAATAAGTACCAGGCTTAAAAATATAAGTAATGGGACTGATTTGCTTGACTGAACCCTTCAGGGTGGTACTCGAGCATGGCCATAGACCAATGACTGAAACAAGTAAAAGATAGAAGATAATTACATTACACACACAAAGAGAGAGTATACTTACAAGTATGTGAGTACCATCTCGATTCTTGCCTGCATATAATATAGCTGCTGGAGTCAAACGAACAGATGGCTAAAAATGAAAACAAAAAAAGGGAAAGTCAGTTTAAATACGGCAATATTTGTAATTCAAGCACTAAATCCCCTAATTGTAGTAACATATTATCTGCCCCTACTGGTTCAGTTAACACTGCAACAGGCATGGCTGTGAGGTTAAAAAGTTCACTTCACAATCAAACAGTTCTGAATGCAATCTTTCTGCATGACACCTTCTAGCATAGCCTCAAAGTTGACTTGAGTTGTGCAAGTGAAACTGGAGAGAGGGAAACACTATAGAAGCAAGTCAACTGGAATGAACCTATCCTTAGGTAGGAGAGTTAATTTATTGACCACTTTAACATTGCCAAAGGCATCTAAGAGGCAAGGTGGAGTCCACAACAAAGTGGACTCCACCTGGTCCTTTTGACTGGACAAGATTTTTCACTTTGCAGATAAATCAATCCAATACTGCAATAAGTCATAGTTTCTCCTACCTTTTATTTACTAATTTTAGAGGCTTTTCAAAGTCTACCTCCAAGATTGGTAAGGTACTTTCCTTCTTTTTAATAGTAACTACTAACAGAAGAAATATAGAAGAAAAAATAGCTAAAAATGATAATACATACATATATATAAAATTCTATTATAATGAAATATCCAAATTTAGTAACACTTGTAATTTCCAATACAAAATGTTATTTATGCTAAATAATCTTAATACTTATATTAGATTTAAAATTTTACAGTTTCTGTTGTCGAAAAACCTTATCAAAAGTATGTACTAAAATGGAATATGTAGAGAAAAAAGTTATTAATAAAATTATTAGAATAAACGTTCATAGTGTACTTCCTTTTTTCCTACAAGAACATATGGTAAAGGAAATTACCATGTGCTCTTGCAGGAAAAAAGGAAGTACACTATGAACACTTATTTTAATAATAACTTTTTTCTCTACATATTCCATTTTAATACGTGTTTTTGATAAGGTTTTTCAACAACATATGTTTCCATAAACATATATATATATATATATATATATATATATATATAAAGACAAAATGATTAAATAGTGCAATACAGTAGTATTGCTTCCCAGTAAAACAAAAGCATATATGCATACATACATATATATACATACATATACATATATATATATATATATTTCTTAATTGCCCACAAGGGGCTAAACATAGAGACGACAAACAAAGGGATTAAGTCGATTATATCGACCCCAGTGCGTAACTGGTACTTTTTTAATCGACCCCGAAAGGATGAAAGGCAAAGTCGGCCTTAGCGGAATTTGAACTCAGAATGTAACGGCAGACGAAATACAGCTAAGCATTTTGCCTGGTGTGCTAATGACTCTGCCAGCTCGCTGCCCTTTATATATATATACACACACATACATATATATACATAATCACACACTATATATGTGCATGTGTGTGTAGACATTACATTTCCTGCTATATATATACATATGAATGATTGGGATAATAAGGACTCAATAGACACAAGATTCGATCGTGTCCACCTTCAAAATGTTTATCCTGCAACATCATGACACAGTGTGAATGATTTAAGAGGAAAACTGGGTGTAAGAGGCATCAGATGTTGTGTGCAAAAGAGATGACTGTGCTGGTTTGGTCATGTGATGCGTGTGGATGAAGACAGCTGCTTAAAGAAGTGCTGACCTCTAAATGTGGAGGAACCTGTGGAAGGGGAAGACCCAGGAAGATGTGGGACAAAGTGGTGAGAAAGGATCTTCAGATGTTGGGCCTCACAGAGGATTTGCTGTACTTGAGAAGATATGTCAAGCAAAGTAAAATCGCAGTCATCTGTACATAGAGACTTGTCCTTTACAGGTGCCGATGCCATGTAAAATGTACTTGTGCAGATGCCACATAAAAAGCACCCAGCACAATCTGTAAAGTGGTTGGTGTTAGGAAGGGCATCCAGCCACAAAAACCATATCAAAACGAACAATTGGAGTCTGGACAGCTCTCTGGTTGACCAACAATCATCAAAGCCATACCAGCATGGAAAACATATATCAAACAATGACGACAACGATGAATTTAAACACTTAAAACCCTTTCAAATCTCACAAATATTCCCTAGAAAAATAAAATACTTTCTGGCTTCCATTAAATTTCATTTCACTGAATCCTAAATCAATGCTAACAATCTTAATTTACCTATCAATATAACTATTTAAGATATTGATAATAATAGTTCAAATTTTGCCAAGGTCAACTTGGCTTTATTTCCTTCCAAGGTTAATAGAATAAGTACCAGTTAAGCACTGGGGTTGATACAATCAATTACCCACTCCCCTCAAAATTGCTGATCTTGTGCCAAAAATTATAAAGGATTATTATCACCATTATCATCAAGGTGGTGCCCTGACAGAATCATTAGCACAGTGGGCAAAATGCTTAGTGATATTTCATCTGACCTTACATTCTGAGTTCAAATTCTGCCAGGGTCAACTTTGCCTTTCATCCTTTCGGGGTTGATAAAATAAGTAGCAGTTGAATACTGGAGTTGATGTAATCAACTAGTCCACTCCCACAAGATTTCGGGCTATGTGCCTATAGTAGAAAGGATCAACATAATAGCAGAAATGTGAATGGTAGATTGGCATAATTATCAGACAAAATGCCAAGCAGTATTTCTTCCATCCTTTATCCAAGATAAAGTAAAGTACCAGTCAAGTAAAGGGGTCCATTTTTATCATCTAACCCTTACCTTCAAAATTCCTGTTCTTGTATGTTGAAAACAATTATTAAAACAGAAACATTAAGCAGAGCCCTGGCTAAAATGGCTTCAATTTTGTCTACAGCCTAAGATCAAACCCCACCAGAATTAATGAAATAATGACCACAGGTCTATTCAATCAATTCTACTGGAACAGATCCATCCAACACATGTTATTGTGGGAAAATGGACAGTTTTATTAGCATAAATAGATCCTGAAAAGTAAATTCTGAGAAATAAAATGTGATTTTTTTTGTTTGTTTTAAATTTCATTTGTTCCACTGACTCTGTCTTACCATAAACAGGAAGAAAACATGACACATTGGAGACATCAACCCCTTCAGCTTGCTAATTCCATCAAGCATATGGAAAAAAAACAAAAAAAACAATGGCCTTTTATCTAATTCACTCACAGTATTTTGATAAATAGAATCATTTCTTTGATATTGTGGGGTCAGAAGTTTTTTATTTTTTTATAAGAGATCAATAACATTGACAAAAAGTCTTGGACATCTTATTCCCATCTAAGCTAAGGTAAACAGATAACAAGGTGTTGTGTCTAGAAATCACAATGAAATGTCTACAGCGAGACTTGAGCTCATTACCTCTGGGTACTCAATCCAACACCTTATGCATTCAGCCAACCAGGTCACCTACAGAGGTTATAACCATCTGAATGTAGTGGAGATATTTTTAAAGTGTTTTTGTCTACAAACCACAATGAAACTTGAACTCATTATCTCTATCTGTTCAACCATGTCATCTAAGATAAAGATCGTAACTTGAAGACTGGAGAATACATTCCCAACAAACTCTCCATGCCATATTGATTTCTAATTTTATCTTTTTTCTTTTTCTAAACTAACATTCAAAAGTAAGAATAGATTATATAATCATATCAAATTTCTTCTAACTATATTGAAATGGGTCAAACAAACAGAAAACACCTTGTAATTTTCTTCTTTGTCCAGGTGTTATGAAACTTTCATATCCAGAATGCAATATGTATACAATTTGAGTATCATGCAATTGATTTTGAGTTTCATATAAACTGGCCATTGCAGTTAAAATGCAAGGCAAATCTAACCATGAAACAGTATGTATATTAAAAAACTTTTACAGTTAAAGGATAAGCAAAATGTAAAGAAGTTTACAAATCTAAATTATATACACTGTAAAAATATATTAGACAGTTTAGTCACATTTGATATGTAAGGAAGTGGTTTGATAATATACATTAGATGTGTCTGCAAATTCAGGTTTGTTTTTCAAACATCCATACAAACAATTGATGTTAAGTGCTATTGTGATGAGAGAATGAAATATAAAAAGAATTTTATAAAAAAAAGTTGGGGTTTTTTTTCAGACATCATCCACATGATATCATATGAAATTTCGACTTTGTTCACAGCATAATGCAAACATAAGCATTAGAAGCAAGAACATGAAGTATGAGGGGTATATTACAAGCAAAACCTGAGGAAAATTGCTGAATAAGGTATCAGAAACAAATGGTGTATAAATTAAAGGGGAAAATTTCAGGAGTTAAAAGAATGGTAATATTGGTTGAAAATCTTAAAAGCGAGGAAATTTTGGTTGTAATAGAAAAAAATGTAAGGAAGATACAAAATGGATTATTAGTAGGGAGAAGGAGAAATTAAATGAAAACCTTTCGAAAAAAAAATGTTAAAGTGGAAAGCACCAACACAGGATAATAATGGTAAATTCAAAAGTTTAATATAAAAATAGTGATCTTACTTGTTAAAACAGTTTGTGGGATTTTGAATGCTTAAATATAATTTGAAAAACATTTCTTTTCTTAAACTATGACATAGAACACTTAATCCAAAGAAAGCACATCTTAGGTATGAAAATAATTTACTGAATGTTTTCAAAAGAGAATTTCCAAGACATAAATGAAACTCAAAATTTAAAGAAAGCAACAAAATGGTGAAATGCAAATTGTACACAAACATTATTAAAAAATGCATTGAAATATAAAATTATTTCAAGAAAAAAGTGCAAATCCTGAAAGAAAAAAAAAGGGAAATTATATAGGTAATGAGAGAGAAAGGGGGTGGGGAGAACTTGCTGTAGTAGTTACTAAATCTCAGTCAAATCAGTCAACCATCTTTAAAAAATGTTACATAAAGTGCACCCTAGATAAAAATAAATATTTGAAAACAATAAAACAAAAAAAAAAAAAAAAAGATAGCTACAGCTGGAATATTTTTTTATCATTTGTCTTTTTCAACAGGATTGACTTAAAACATTGCCAGCACAATTTTGACGTAAGCAAACATTTCATCTTGCAATGATGGAATTCTGGATAGCCATCTGAGAATGCATACATTACACAGGTTCAAAGTTCAGATCTGTGAATGACACAATTGATGTTGCAAGTCAACAGTAGTTGTTTTTGAACTTCACCCACTGTCATACTGCCTTAATACTGGTTACATCCTTCAATGATATTGATAGTTTGGAAAAAGCTGTCTTTTCATTACAATTGAAGCTAGTGGGGCTAAAGACTTCACAGTGTTACAAGTCTTTACTTTAAAATGCAGCCTGAGATGCTTTCTCCAAAGGCAACTTGGTGAAAAGTGCATCAAACTCAAGACTTCATCATCAAACAGGTTTGAAGATTGCAAGCTAACCATCTCCTTAAATCAGGTTGATTGAAATAGAGATTGCCATCTATAACAGAGTTCCTACCTCTGCTGGCCACTAAGGGCTCAGGATGAAAGGTAGACTGTATGATGCATGCTACACAATAGTGAAACATGGGCTGTGTCTGCTGAGGACATGCGTAGGCTTGAAAGAAATGAAGCTAGTGTGCTCTGCTGGATGTGTAATGTCAGTGTGCATACATGACTGAGTGTGAGCACACTGAAAGAGAAGTTGGACATAAGAAGCATCAAATGTGGTGTGCAAGAGAGACAGCTGTGCTGGCATGGTCATGTGTTAGATATGGATGAGGACAGCTGTGTGGAAGTGCCACCACTAACTGTGGAAGAGGTAGACTCAGGAAGACATGGGATGAGGTGGTGAAACATGACCTTCGAACGTTGGACCTCACAGATGCAACAACAGGAGACCGAGACCTTTGGAGATATGCTGTGATTAAGAAGACCTGGTAACTAAAGTGAGATTGCAGCCATAACCGATGCCAGTGTTGCATGTCTGGCCCATTTAAAAGTATCCTTGATGCATCAGGCGATATGATATGTTTGAGAAGACCTGTTGAATCAAGTAAAACAAATATCGTAGCTGTGGCCAATGCCCCCTGACTGGCTCCTGTTCCGGTGGCACATAAAATGCATCATCTGAATGTGGTCGATGCTAGTGCCCCTTGACTGGCTCCCGTGCTGGTGGCATGTAAAAAGCACCATTCAAGCGTGGTTGATGCCAGTACCGCCTGACTGGCCCTTGTGCCTGTGGCACATAAAAAGCACCCACTACACTCTCAGAGTGGTTGGTGTTAGGAAGGGCATCCAGCTGTAGAAACCTTACCAGATCAGATAGGAGCCTGATGCAGCTGCTGGCTTGCCAGACCTCAGTCAAACCGTCCAACCCATGCCAGCATGGAAAATAAACATTAAACAACGATGATGATGAAGAACAAGTACTGCAAGATGAAATGGATCCTTCAGTACATCCTTCTCACCATTTACTCTTTAAGACAACGAAACATTTGCATGACTTGCTGTAAAGTATCTTTCAATAAATTTGTATGAAAAGTAATTAGCATTTGGAAGAGTGGTGTTTTGCAAGTAGTAACATCTAAAAGAGAAGATCATCTAGAATTCTGCACAACTATAGGAAATAAACAACTGACAAAAATTATGAAAGCATAAGAATTGATCACAAAGTTACATGGAAATGTATTAAGTCTTGTTAGGAAAGAATTTCGGATTAAACCTCAGCTATACTTGGGTTGAAGAGTCAGACAACATTTGAAATTAAGATTGGATTATCAAACAGCAACAATTTAAAATGTATTCATACCTAAGCTGCTAATTCTCCAATCATCAAATGCAACATTACAGACCAAATTCTTTGACACTTTTCTATTTATGGTTCTATTAGTTTTAATCTATATGTCACAAATAATAAAATAACAGTGCTCTTAATCTTCACCTGCATAATGACGAAAACTATTGCTTATTAATTAATTGGGAGTGTATAGCTTTTAGCAAAAAAACAAAACAGAAATAGTTATTAAAGTCTACACTGTCCAGAAAATTCTTAAAACAAATTTGCATTAAAATGTGGTTTTTCAAGTGTCTTTTATTACTAAAGATTTCAACTACAGAAAACTAATTTTAATTCACTTGAAGGATTCTGCTCACCTTTTGTCTTTTCTCTCTCTCTCTCTTTCATACACTTCACGATGCTACTTTCTACAAGAATATCAGTAAAAAAATTTCTCCAAATTATAAGCTCAATCAAGCATCAGCCAAATTATTTTAATTCCAGTATCCTTTCATATTTGTTGGACATTTTTGAAGAAATAAAAAGCTGAAGAAGAGAAATGGTCTTAATTTACCTATATCAATTGTGCCAAATACAAACTAGACTCATTTTCTAAAGTATTTGATTGTAATGCACAATATTTTAAAATAATGATCATTAAAGGAGACTGTTACAATACATGACAAGGACTATAGCATGAAGTCTGTTATAGTTAATTCCTTCAATGAGATCTCCACTGTGCATGTTATATGTCATGCAATGAATGGTAATAAAAATAATATATTTCCCATCTCTGTACGTCTGTTATTGTATCTTTATATAGGCTGTTATTACTAAAATATACAAATATATATTGATGGAAAAGCAATGCAGAGGAAATGATAAATTATACAACCACATATTTGAGTTTTCCAATAAGACTTTTTTTCCAGTACATATTAG
Organism: Octopus bimaculoides; assembly: GCF_001194135.2. NCBI lineage: Eukaryota > Metazoa > Mollusca > Cephalopoda > Octopoda > Octopodidae > Octopus > Octopus bimaculoides. Next base: position 50,480,252 of record NC_068996.1, on the reverse strand, counting down.
GTGTGCAATTCAATTCACTATCATACAAAAGGTATAAAATCTGATTATGTATATATGATAAACTGTGCACCTAGCTAAGTCAACATAAAACCTGATTTCTTCCTAAATTCTAACATTGCTTTTGATTGCTTATCACTATTCTAAATTTAGTTATTGAGCAAGCGAGTGCAATTAACCAAAAGAAAGCATACAAAGGGAAATTCGACAGAACACATCAGAAAAGCTACACAAATTGGGAATCAAATGTGCATATATTTAGTAGAAACACTGCCCTCGGGCTACATTATATTTCCTCTATAAATTTAGTTTAGTAATTTAAGGTGGTGGGCTGGCATAATTTTTAGCATGCAATGCAAAACGGTTAGCAGCATTTTGTCTATTTTTACGCTTGAATTCTACTGAGGTCAACTTTACCTTTCATCCTTTCGTGGTTGATAAAAAAGATACTAGCTGAGTACTAGAATCATGCAATTGGCTTACCCTGTTCCTTGAAATTGCTGGCATTGTGCTAAAAATTCGAAACCCTTATTAAATAAAGGGTAACAAGCTAGCAAGAGTTATTATTAGGACACCAGACAAAATGTTTAGCAACATTTCTTTTGGCTCTTTATGTTCTAGGTTCAAATTCTACTGAGGTTAACATTGCCTTTCACTCTCTTGGGGTCGATAAAATAAGTACCAGTTGAACACTGAGGTCAATGTAAATGACTATTCCCTTCCACAGAATTTCGGGCCTTGTACCTATAGTAGAAAGTATTATTATTATAAACAATGCTAGATTCATTGATTTCATATTCCAGCTTGAGTATTCATCTAACTGAAATAAGATCCAGGATAGTAAAAATGATGGAATTATGAAAACATTGTAAATGAGATCTATTAATTATCTCATGCTTTTTTTTTTTAATTATCATAAAATTTTTATTATAATTTTACTAAGAAAATAATCATTTTAACAAAAGATATTTCTTTTTCTTGTTGAGCAAAGGTATAATTAAGTTTTTCGATTCCAGGCAGTGACCTGAATAATAATAATAATAATAATAATAATAATAATAATAATAATAAAAATATCAAAAAATACCTTAGGAATGAGAACCCAGGTTCGAAATTTCCCCAAGACACCTGATGAAGGCTGAAGGGTATATCATCTGAAACGTTATGTTAACAACAAACAAGATGAGGACAAATATCCATCAATTGTAAATAATTCCTCATCTCTTAAATATAGAGCTGTACATTGGCACTGTTTTGGCAGTGATACCTTTTGTTTACATTCTGCAAAAACAGTAAGACTAGCAGCCTGGTGAATGTACATCATTCAAAAAGACAAATGTTAGGATCAGCAAGGACATCCAGTCATAGAATGCTGCCTCAAGAAGTCATGTTCAACCCATATCAGCATGAAAAAATATGGATGTAAAAATGATGATGATGATTAAAAAGAAAATATTAACAACTTCCCAAATTAGGAAATACAATCAGGAACAGACACAGCTGAGTGGCTGTTTGCACCCCAACATGGTTTCACGTTCAAGCCCACTGCAAACCTAAGCCTTGTGAATAGATTTGGTAGACAGTAACAGAAAGAAGTCTGTCATATGTATGTGTGTGTGTGTGTGCACATATGACAAAATTCAGTAAAGCAGATTTTTCTATGGCTAGATGCCCTTCCTATTACCAACTCTCATCTGTTTCCATATGGCCAGACATGTTTTCACAGAAGATTGGGAATGAAGGACTCTGTTCATAAACCGTGACACTAATTTACAACCATCATGTGATGTCAAGAGAAGGAACAAGCTTCTTTTGATTTCCTTTCATGAAATCCACTCATGAGAGTTATAGTAGAAGACACTAGAACAAGGTATCAGGCAGTAGGATTGAACTAGAAACCTTGCAACTGGGAAGCTTCTTACACAGCCACATATGCACCTATTTTACTACTTAAATTTTTCCAAAATTTCAATCATTTTATTTCTCTAATATTGTTACTAAAATTTTCAAGTAACTTCAGTCTTATTGTCTAGTGCCTAATGATTTTTAAAAAAAAATCCAACGAAACACAACATTCTTAATACATTTTGGCACTCTTAACACTCAAACTATTTAAAATTTACAGACATCAACTGTATTAAATTTATCTCAATAAGTTCTGTTCCCCAAGCAGTTGGCTTGCCCAATCAGATAAGGTTAACATCTTTATTTGCAATTAACATTCATTCTCTCTTTTATTTTGGTGTATGGCTGAAATATTAATAGCCAAACACTTATTGCTTAATACATTTTTTGCTCTCTTTAAGTAATAGAGTGACCAACATTACTGGCTGGAAATGGACACTTAATGCAGAAATATGCCTTAAATAGGTTTAACAGCATTCAGTCAAGGAGTAAGAAAAGAGGTTAAAGCTTAGAGTGATATTTCAAGAGTGGGTAACACAATATTAAATTATTTATAACAAATATTTGCAGAGGCGCAGGAGTGACTGTGTGGTAAGTAGCTTGCTTACCAAGCACATGGTTCCGGGTTCAGTCTCACTGTGTGGCACCTTGGGCAAGTGTCTTCTACTATAGCCTCGGGCCTACCAAAGCCTTGTGAGTGGATTTGGTAGACAGAAACTGAAAGAAGCCCGTCGTATATATGTGCGTGTGTGTGTGTGTGTGTGTGTGTGTGTGTGTGTGTGTGTGTGTGTGTGTGTGTGTGTCCCTAGCATTGCTTGACAACCGATGCTGGTGTGTTTATGTCCCCGTCACTTAGCGGTTCGGCAAAAGAGACCGATAGAATAAGTACTAGGCTTACAAAGAATAAGTCCTGGGGTCGATTTGTTCGACTAAAGGCGGTGCTCCAGCAATGGCCGCAGTCAAATGACTGAAACAAGTGAAAAAGAGAGTAAAGAGAGAGGTGTAATGTGTCAAACGAATTACAGCTGCAGTTAGCCAAGATGTTACACAGACAATCTATAGTGATTTAATCTTCATACCACCTGCTCTACAACAGAGAATGGCCAAGACAGCTCTGTAACACTATACTTTGGTGCATCTATATATCACAGGTGTTTACTATTTTGCATCTACATACATGACAAGTATTTGTTTACCAATACAACGAAACGCTATTCATTCAACAGATTGGCTTCTAACAGTCATCACAACACTTGTAAGATTACTACCCAAGCTAAAAGCACCTCCAGTCATTGCAGGCTGAAAGCTACCGACTTAGTGGAATCTTCCTACCCACCACTCTTAACCCTTGTGTTACAATATTTCTCTTGAAGCACACTGAAGAATTTGGTAAAGCAACTGCAGTTGTTATGTTGAAGTCTGAAACATAGATTAACATAAAATCTTGATGGAACATTTTGAATCTAGATCACTTTAAAATATGAAGTTTGTAACCATAGAACCAAGGGTGGTCTAAAACAAAATGGTATCAAAAAAAGTTGAAGATTAATCTAACAGCACTGCCAAAAAGAAAGCTTCTACATTTACTGGCTGGCCAAACTGCATTCAGTGGGGCAAAGTAGTGAAGAATGACAAAGGACCAGAATGCCTGGCACCAAGACCATGCTCCACAGCAGAAGTGTTAAGTTAAGCCTTGTCTCTCTCTGAAGGAGAGGACTGACCTACAAGAGTGCCAGATAAAAAGCACTTGTGGTGCTATATAAAGGTACTTGTGTGGTGTTATGTAAAAGCACCGGTGAGGTGCCACATAAAACTATCCAGCACACTCTGTAAAGTGGTTGGCATTAGGAAGAGCATCCAGCTGTAGAAACTATACCAAATCAGACTGGAGCTTGGTGCAGCTCTGGTTAAACTGTCCAACCCATGCCAGCACAGACAACAGATGTATGATGATGATAATGAAGAATCACATTTTAACACCTCTTATCAGGTTCATTCTCTCACACACACACCAAACATGGAAACACTTTGACCTTACATCAGATCAACAAAGCCACGTCTAAAGTAGAATTCTCTAGAGTTAGACTAGCCCTTGCCAAACTTTGCATTCTGCTTCTCTCTATCAGTATCTATACCAATCTTTGGATCCATAAATCTGTGTGCCAAATATCAACCCGTTGTCATATATTGCCAACATCTTAAGTCTCTCTAGTTTCTCAGTGACCACCAAGTGTAGCTTGCGTACAGCCAGATCTACTGTAGAGAGAAGAATTAGCAAGATGGATTAAGAAGAGACTTTTGCTTTTTGGATGCTTATATTGCAGTCTTCAGGTACATGCACAGTATCAAATTTTGTGAAAACATCCAGAAAATTATAAACTGTTAAAGAAATTTCTTCCTATGTCACTCTCCAGTGGATTCATGCCCTTCAGAAGGTTGGCAAAAGTTGTTTGCATTCAATATCAGCAAAGCTTATTATAAACTTATTTAGTACAACGATCTCCAAGCAAATCTGCACAACTCTGAGATTTATCTATCCCTCATCTACTGGAAGCTTCTTGCAATCTTATAAGATGCCAAAATAAATAAGAATGTTATTTAAATTCCATAGAAAAATATCTGAATCTTAATGGAAAAAGTGATTCCAAAATATGAAACATTGAAGAGAAGTTACTTTAGCCTAGGGTTACTAATCTTTACATGTGGAATTTAGTAGGCAAAAAAAAAAAAAAAAATGTGCAGAAGCCTCATTGTAGCCACCTATTTATATATAAATTACAGGACATAAAGGGACACACTGATTTTAGACTGGTGTGCACAAAGATAAATACCGTAAATCTTCAAGTATAGTCTGCCCTTGAGTATAATACACAGGGGATTTTTAGGGGGCTGTACCTCTAAAAAACCTAAACCTTGTGTATAATACGCACCCCTTCTCTAACTTGAGTCAAGGAGGTCTATATAACATCCTTGGTTTGTAAACGTATATACAGTAACGTCCTTTATTATTATTGTATATATAACATAATGCAAACGTGTAGCTTTGTTTGCAGAAAATAAGAAAATAACTAATAAAGTCAGTGAAAAATAAATATTAAGTAAATTGCCTTTACATATTTATCACTTAGAAAATATTTTTCATTTTTAATCCCGTGTATAATACACACTAAAAAGTTTGGGAAAAAAGTGCAGATTTACGGTATATGCCCACATAAAAAGCATTCAGTCTACTCTGCATGGTGGTTGGTGTTAGGAAGGGCATCCAGCCGTAAAAGACCACACTAAAACAGACTGAAACCTGATGTGGTCTTCTGCTTAGCCAACTCCTATCAAACTGTCCAATCCATACCAGCATGGAAAGTGGACGCTAAATGATGATGATTATTTTTCCAACCACATGGTTTCAGGTTCAGTCCCAATGTTTGGGTAAGTGTCTTCAGTTATAGCCCCAAGAAAATCAAAGCCTTGTGAGTGATTTGGTAGTTGAAAAGTAAAATAGTCCAATATATATATATATATATATATACACACACAGAGTGGTTGGCGTTAGGAAGGGCATCCAGCTGTAGAAACTGCCAAATCAGATTGGAGCCTGGTGTTGCCATCCGGTTTCACCAGTCCTCAGTCAAATCGTCCAACCCATGCTAGCATGGAAAGAAGATGTTAAACGATGATGATGATGATGACATATATATATATTTAAGCTTCTGAACTACACAGCTAACAGGTGTGGCTGCATGGTTAATACAGTTTCAAGTTCAATCCAACTGTATTGCACCTTCCAAATCCTTGGGCCACCTAAGCCTTGTAAGTGAGTGGTTTTGGTAGACAGAATCTGAAAGAAGTTTGCTGGAGAGATATGTGTGTGTCTTGCCTTGACATAGTTGTAAATGAGAGTCACCATCATGCAAACAGTGTCATTAATTTCCATTATTCTGAGCAAGAGCATGTCTGGACATTGGAAATATAATCTTGCTTGGAAGCAGGTTATGATATGTATGTGAATGTGTTTATTTTATGTCTCCTTGACGTCACATTGCAAGCTAATTGTGAAAGAAAAAAAGAAAAGACACCATTCATCTATACAAACAATGTTACTTGCATGTAATTTTCTATGTCCAGCCAATGTGTTATTTGTGTTCAGAGGACTTGAGGAAATATTGCTTGCTTGCATCGAAACAGGTTTAGTGTTGGAAACAAAAAGGGCATCTAGCTATAGAAAAACCTCAATGAATTTCAAATGACTCAATGCAAGCATGAAAAAGAGGACACAACAAAGTGATTATAGATGCATGTGTGTGTCTATGATTAGGTTTATATCAATCTACAAATAAATGTTATTTCGTGACCCTTTATGTCCCATGAACTCAACAGCTCAAAAGTAAAGGCAGATTAAATAAGCACTGCAGTGATATGATTGACAAAATGCTTGAGTATGGTACTCCAGCATGGCCACAGTCCAATTTCTAAAACCAATGAAAATGTAAATGAATCTTGAAGAGATGAACTTTTTCTTAATTACATTTTTTGTTAAAGCAACTGATTTTAAAGTTGAATGTCCTTTCTGCAATTAACTAAGGAGTTAAGCTTTTATTTTGCCAAATAGGGCAAACTAGAATAACTTGACAGGTCTTGTTCAGCAATGAAACACAATAGCACAGCAGAAATACTTGGACACATAACTGTGTTCAAATATTTTGCTCCAAGACCATTGCATTGCTTTGCACCAGTATTGTAACTGCACACTCCTTGTGCTACAAGTAAGTATATATATATTTATACATATATGTTTACATATGCATGAGGTTCAATTATTTTTATGCATGTAAAGCAAACAAGATAAATAAAAATCCAGGTTACTAAATTTCCAATACATGAACAATGGGTGAAAAAAAAAGAAAAAACTTTACAGCGTGCATTAGCTACATTGCTCAAGTTAGAATTCATCCAAAGGAAACGACAATCTTTCAATTTTACTGAGTCGACAAATACCACTCAAATAGTGTCAGTCCAGTTGACTACAACCTCACCCATCTGAGCAAAATCAATGTACTGGACCGTTTTGATTTTTTTCTTTTTTATTGAAAGCAAGCAGCAGCATACATAGATCAGAAGACCCGTGAGATCCCCGGGAAACTGTCCATTGTACACATGACTTGAGACGACACAACCTTCATAATCCAAATGTGTAGCCTTCCGCGAAAATCAGCAACTTATACACTAATACATATTATACTCAATATACTACACATCGTACTAAGCTAAATTGTTTTTACATTTTTCTTTGATTTATCGAAATATTCGTCTGCTTAGAACACCCCTTCCTCAATAACACACACTACCAGTCATAAAAGAAGCAGAGGAATTGGCGATGCCAACAACATTCATATGAATAAGTTACGAAGATGAAAGGAGATTTCAAGATTAAATTATATCGAGTTTGTGTGATTTCTTTCTAAATAAAATGATCAGTAAAATTTATCACAGATTTATGTAATTAATTCGATCTTCTGATGCAAACTCGTAAGTAGACTCGTAAGAGCCATTAAAATGTATGTCCTTGGAGAAAAATAACTTCTTTCCTTTACTTGCCCTATCTACGAAGCAAGGAAACAAGAGAATGATAAGAGCTGATAAACGGCCACAGGTTACGTTCTAAAAATAGATAGAAAAGTCTAAATCTGTACTTTCAATCCACGATACAGTAACGAAAACAATCGGAAACTGAAAGCAACATCGCGCAACCTGTTAGAAGTAGCAACGAAATTTCCCTCGTATATCACGCACTGCAGCCTTAAAATAAATCTAAAGGACACATTGTTTTTACGTATTCTTAAAAAGATGGGATGATCATATGCGGAAAGTCTTTGACATAGTTCCAGGGAATTTAAGAGTAATCTGAGGTTAAACTGATTACTGAATGAAGTAGCATCCAGAAGTGACCTCCGAGGGAGTCATGCGAACTATAACAATTCCCTTTTAGTGTTTATTCCTTTTCAGCGGACAAATTGTTTTTGTTTTCTTTTTTTCTTTCAATTTTTACGAAGTTCACAATAAAATTAAAACTAAGTAAATATTTGTTAATTTTTGCAGCAGAAAACTCCTGAAATGTTTAAAATAAAAATTTCCTTTTCGTGGGACTGAAGTTTTACTATAAACGTGGATTCTGTGATACATAAATGATTGCAGCCAAAAATGCCATAACTTAAAAATAAAAGAGAAAAGTTTTATTTTTTCGTAAATATATATGGAATCGAAGCATTCATAAGGGGGTATTCCTACACAAGTGTGCCGCCCCCAATCGACTTTATTTCCACATAACTTTCGGAAAATATATATTTTCAATGTAACTTTCTACAAATACCTTTCAGGTGTAGTAGATGAGGATTATATCGTAATTTAATGTAGAAAAAAATTGGTGGGCACACTCAAACGCATTACATATATATTTACAAAATGAAACTAGAAATTTTTTTTTAAATTGCGATGTGTCAATATATATTGTGCGCGCCCATCAATTTTCTTCAACATTAAATTCCAACATAATCGGAATCTACAACTTCTAAAAGACGTTTGCGAAAATTTCGTTAGATAGTACCCATTCTTCTGAAAGTCATGAGGAAACCAAATCGTGAAGGGAGTGCATATTTGTGTAGGTATACTTCATAATGCACCTTATTGATAAGTGTTGCAATTGATGAATGAAACTGATTTTTCTCAGTTTTCAAATATATTAAACGTTAACGCCTATTCCTTTATGCGTTTCAGCCAAAAAATAGTTAAATACTTGATATTTTGTACTTTTAATAGAAGGAAAAAAACAAAACAAAAACACAATTTCAAGTGTTGCACTACATGGTGCCTGTGAAATACTTACACCTAATTTAAAGCAAACTCGTATATTTCCCCTCACACTGTAAGGTGTAAATATATAGACTGGTCTAATTTTAAAATATCTTTGAACATTACATATGCGTCTATAGGAAGGATCATTTTCAGTATTAAATAAGTACTGAATGCTGCACAAATAAATGTAAACCATACAGGTACTACTAAAGCAGCGCGGACCCGAACGCGCAGTCGCGCGTCCGCGCTAGCTAGTCGTGAGTGGTCGACCCTAACCCTAAACACGTATTCATTTGCACACGCGGGTTAGGAATAGGGTTAGGGTTAGGGACAGGGTTAGGGATAGGGTTAGGGTCGACCACTCAAGACTAGCTAGCGCGGACGCGCGACTGCGCGTTCGGGTCCGCGCTGCTTTAGTAGTACCAACCATACATATATATGTATGTTTATTATAAATAATAATAATCCTTTCTACTAAAGGCACAAGGAGTGAAATTAGGGGGGGGGGACTAATTGATTACATCGAGCCCAGTGTAAGAACACGTACACCCGATGTTTAGGGTTTTTATTACGCCAAAAACGTGTGGTGTGTGTATTCTTTACCTTCGCCCTTAATTTATCAACCCTGAAAGGATGAAAGGCAAAGTCGACCCCGGCGGAATTTGAACTCGAACATAAGGACGGACGAAATGCCACTAAGCATTTTGCCCGGCGTGCTAACGATTCTGCCAGCTCGCTATCGTAATAATAACAAACATATATGTATGTATGGTTGGCGATTGTATACTCCCTCCATGGTCAAGAAGCCGGTCCGTCGCAGAATTAGCTATTCTTGACAGCTAAGCTTATTACCTGGAGTCCAACACTTTAACCACTAATCCCCGCACTTCCATACACTCAAACGCATATACACATTATACACACACACATACATTTATATACGTGTTCCTTCGCCTAATAATCGTCTTTCAACCGAGAAGAGTATTGTACTAAACCGAAAGGTGAACTCCCCCACATCGCACAATCTGTGCCGGTCTGCACGTTTTTGTACACGTGTGTGAATGAGTGTCTGAATATGTGTGTGAGTGCATTCTGACACCGATCAATCTGCATGTCAGACAGAACCGGCAACCTCTACACGAGACAACTCTATACTCTCCATCAAACTACCTGTTAAATTTTTTTTTATTAAATGATGGTGTACGTTCTTTTTAGTAAGTTACGTAATAGTAACGTTTTACCGACTTTAAAGAAAGGTAAAAAAAAAAATAAAGCTTCTACAACAAGCTTCATATATATATATATATATATATATATATATATATATATAAAAAGACGTGTATACACATATGTATGAAATCAGTAGAGCCTTCGATAATGACTTGAGATGTTTAGAATTACGTCCATTTACGTTCTGAAAGCAAATTCTTTAGCAAGTTTAATTCGCTTTTATTTTCTGATATAGAAGAAAGGTAGCAATTACTGGACGGATGGCTACATAACTCCCTCCTAAAATAGAATTGACTTCTATTCTGTTCTAGTCGTCTACATAACTATCTCAATGCAGACCCACGCACGACTGATTTAGAGGCGGCTTGCGTAAAATATCGAAAATGTTCACCGGATAACCCCCAATAGAAGAAGATATATAATGAAAATGTTACTGACATTTCTAAAGTGCTTTCTCCATAAAAGTCAACATGTGATAATCACGGCAGCTAAACCAAAGCCATCCAGTTTAATTAATCCAACCCAATTAGTACAGTAATTAATCACTACAAAAGCATGTGCAGCCTTGTAAGGTTTAAATATTCCAAATACATACAACCCAACGAGACCTCTACTAAGATGGCATTAAACATAGATGAACATTGTTAATAAATATCTATTTCAAAATTAAAATCAATAGCAGATGAAAAAGACAAAACTTTGAAAAAGAATGACGACGAGCTATTCTAAGATTACTCAAATGAGAAAAGAAAAATGTATTTTTATTTCGGTATAATGTAATATAATGGCATCTTTGGATTAAAAACACAAAAGTGTGGTAAATTCAAGTAGGCCGAATCTACGGTGTTAGTTTCGATACTCAGCTGCACAAATTTTGCGTCAGTCACGTTGTTATTGTCCTTGAAAAAGAATGAACGTCACACAATCTCATTTCCCTTCTGTTGTATGTAGAAAAAATAGTTTATTAAAACAAACAATTGTGTAAAAGAGGTTTATGAAAACAAAAATACTGTAAACATCTAAAACGAACAAACCAAATTAAGAATTAGTTTAGAGAGGGATGGTTTATAATTAACTTTGCCTGTTTTCCCATGAAAATTTGCCTCGATGTCTCATAAAAAAATATTATGGTCTATGATGGATATTGTCATATTTCGCATTAAAAAAGTCGAAACTTCTAGTCCTTACACCGCAGCAACTTTTATAAAATAACTTCATTAAATTTTTCAATATGAAACTAAAAGAGAAAAAAATTCTATTCCAATTCCATATCATTGCAATATATTCCCACACGTGTTATAAAAGCGTAGACTTCCCAGCCAGTTTATACATACATACACACATATACATATATATACATACACAAAACAATGCTAAACAATATATTGTAGGAAATAAATATATACATTGTCTTTATTCTCAACAATGGGCTCAGAGTGTTTTGGGGGGTACGTTATGTCTAATTAGGGAAAAATGTAAATAGAATTTTTTTTTTAATGTATTAAGCAGCGCCAACTAATTCTTGGTTTCAACTAAAAATTTGTGTTAAATTTATTCAAAATTCGTTTGAAATAAAATACGCAGTCAATGAAATTAGTTGTTGGGGTATAATTATTAGAAAAGATTTAAATCAGTGAAAACGAAACCAGATTTGAGAGAGAGAGAATGAAAGAATGGTTTAGGGTTATTTTTATATGAACCATTTCAACTTCAGAAGCAAAGTAAATATAAAAATGTGGCAAAGAATCAAAATCATAAAGGAAAATTGCTGAAACATGATATAATGCACTATTAACGTAATTATATATGCATGTTCCATTCATGTAATTATACGTGTACTTTTATACATGAACTATTATATATACACATATATAAGACTTATATGTATATATATATATACACATATATATATATATATATATATACACTTTTATATATATACATATATATATATATACATATATATATATATACTTTTATATATATACATATATATATATACATACACATATATAAGACTTATATGTATATATATATATATATATATATATACATACATATATATGTTATAAATTAATAAAATGTTTGAAATCATTACAAAGCTATTTTATAAACTATCTTTACCGTAAACTTACTGGACAAACATTGAATTTATACTTTAAAGCACTGAAAGTAAGGACAGAAAAAGAAAAAGCGCTCAAGATAAAAACCAAATTATTTTTGATAATCATTTCAACTGTAAACATTTAAATAAACAATGAGGAATACATATAAAGAAAAAAAAGGTAAGACAGATACGAGACTAGATATTTACCTTATTTACAGCCTTGTCTATGGCACTCTGGTTGTAGAAATGTGCAACAGATCGTGACCTTTCGCGAATTTCTGGAGCTTGGTAATAGGCTTCATCCGAGAAAGCTTTTCCTTGAGTACCGATGACATTTTTTAGGACAATGCTAGTCCTGGATAATATGTCCCTTTGTGGTAGTCCCTGAGATATGACCCTCATGCTGCAGAGGACAGTGGTCGTTAAAATCCTCCAACAAACCACCAAGTACCACAACTACTATGACCAATATCTAGGGATATTTCGCGACGGATTCATCTTTGGTGTTTCTGTATGATTGCTCCAACACATCAACTGCCTTGTATATATATGTATATACATAAAAGAACAAAATTAAACAATAAACTCAATTTACAATCCGAAACGAAAGACAGTCGGTGCTAATCGTTGTTATTTCGTATTTCGTTCCTCCTGGTCCCTTTTCTTTACTGTTCTTCTTATGTAATGTTTCTGGGCTTCTTTCACCTTAGTCTTTTTCTTTTTTTCTTCTCAGTGCTGACCAAAGAAGGCAGCTCCTAACTTGCATGGAATGGCGATTAAAATAATCAAGACTCGCACATAGTCACATCTATTTATAAACACACACTGAATTATTTAAAAGATTCCCGCAAAATACATGCAGTATTCAAATGTTGCTGCTTCACCAAAAACTGAATATCTCAATTCAGAATTTTTTTTTTCTTTTTCCTTTTTTTTTTAGAATTTTTTTCTTCTTTTCCTTTCTGATACAAACACTGGAGCAATAAACGTACTTTTTTCCTTCCTCAATATCAATACGTCCCGATAAAGATTACTTCAGAACTCAATAAGTTTCCAGCGCACAGTGTTAAGTGTGTGATTGCATATGCATATATACATGTGTACATTTACATATATATATATATGTATGTATACATGCGTGTGTGTGTGTGAGTATATATTATATATATGTGTATATATATATATGTGTATATGTATATAAATTTTAGTTTTTCATTCACTTTTTATTTTTGCAGTTTGAGGTTTTCTCTCTCTCTCTCTGTTTCTCTCTCACTCTCTTTAATTCCCTCACACTCAGTTTTACACTCCTTCTCTCTCTCTTTCCCTCTCACGCTATCTCTCTCCCCCCTCTCTCATCAGTTCTTTTACCCCCCCTCTCTCAGCAGTTCTTTTTACCACCACCCCTTTTCTCCCCCTCTCTGCACTCCAACACTTTATCCGCTGTCGAACCAGGCGTCTTCTTCCTCCACTCACCGGTCACACTCTCTGTTTCTTTATCCTTCTTGCTGCAAGAGAGAATTAAGGAATCAGCTGCGGATCACGTGATCAGGTGGTGATCGGAGCTGATGAAAAGAGCGAAATAACTTTAAATGTCGTTTCAGCAAACTGCCTATTCTCATTTGTGTTTCTGCACAAAATACTTATATAGATAGATAGAAAGATAGATCGTCTATATGTCTATATATGTATATTTCATTCATCTTTCACTTGTTCCAGGCATTGGGCTGCGGTCATGCTGGGGCAACGCTTTGAAAGGTTTAATCGAACAGAGACACACACACGCACATACACATATAATAATAAGGTTGTTTGTTATGAATCGGTAAATAACCATCGGTTTCGCACCTACAAGGCGCTTAGCTGTACAGACGTCTCGTTAGAGAGCCTTCAGGCGGATCGCCTTTGATAATGCACAAAAACTCTCAGCCCTTGAGCAGCTTCTGCTAAATATTAATAAAAAATATACATACATTTGTGTTTTGAGTTCTATTTTTCCGGCTTGCATCACCATATATATATTATATACACCATTACACCATATATATATATATATGGTGATGCAAACCAGAAGAATAGAACTATATATATATATATATATATTACTGGTGAAGACCGGTTTTTAGGGTTACCTTGTGTTTCTCGCCATAAAGGGTACCTTTATAACGTATCATCAAACCCTGAGATAAAGGTAACCCTTTAAACTGGCCTTCACCAGTAATAAATGTAGAGTGCTGTACTTCTTAGAGTATGCTTCTCTGGATTTATATTTTCCTAAAAAAAAAAAAAAGGATATATATATATGTACGCACAAATATACATATATATCCACACACACACGTATGTGTGTGTGTGTGTGTGTGTGTATGCGTTCCGCATATTTTGACCAAAAAAAAAATTTTTTACAAAAATTTTTTGAAATTTTTTTTCAGAATCATAATCTTCGTATTTTTTACGCATGTTTTGAAAGAAAAAAATTCTGAAAAAAAGTTTAAAATGAAGAATTTAGCGGGGTAGGGGTAATTTCAAAATACCGATTTTTGCCAATTTTTTTGCAGATTCGTATTCTCCGTAGCCGAAAACGTGGGTGTGTGTAGAACAAAAAAATAAAAATAAATAAATAAATAAATAAAAGGGGTGTCTTTGGAGGGTACAAATGCTGACGTTCCTACAGATATGTGCTGCCTCCCCTCATGACTTTCTTGCCTCATAACTTTCAGAAAAATGGATATATTTTAATGAAATTTTCTACAAATATGCTTCAGATGGTATAGATTCTCATTTTATCGGAATATGTGTTGAAAAAGTGAGGAATTTCGAAAAATTCACACAAGTCTGTTTTGTTTCCTCATAACGTTCAGAAAAACGAATACTTTTATACGAAATTTTCTATAAATACCTTTTACTGTGTGTAGATTATGATTATATCGGAATTTAATATGAAAAAATAAACTTGGTAGACTCATACACATGCTTACCGACACACGTCGTCACATATGTCTACAAAACGAAAGTAGAAATTTCGAAAAATAAATTGTAATACATGTCAATATGTAATGTGTGTGTGCTCACTATTTTCCTTTTCACATCAAATTTCGATATAATCGTAGTTTACACACTCTGAAAAGTATTTGTAGAAAATTTCATTAAAAATCCCAATTTTTGTAAAGATTATCAGAAAACGAAACTACCTCGTGGGAATTTTGCGAAACTCCCTCCCACAGAAAAGTTTTTACACAACGACTTCAGATATAATTGGAATCTACACTATCTGAAGTGTATTTGTTGAAAATTTAGTTGGAAAAAGTGTGTGTGTGTGTGTTTATATATATATATATCATCATCATCGTTTAACGTCCGCTTTCCATGCTAGCATGGGTTGGACGATTTGACTGAGGACTGGTGAAACCGGATGGCAACACCAGGCTCCAGTCTGATTTGGCAGAGTTTCTACAGCTGGATGCCCATATATATATATATATATATATATATAGAGAGAGAGAGAGAGAGAGAGAGAGAGAGAGAGAGAGAGAAAGAGAAGACAAACAGACAGACTGACAGAGACAGAGAGTTTTTCAAGTGATGTGCAGATATTGTATATTTAAAATAATAGTGCTTTCTTCTGTTATCAAATTTATCAAAAAGTGGTTTAAAGCTAGATTTCTTGGCCTTTTTATATATAAAAGATTTGTGGGGTTTGCCAAGCAAGGGAGAAGAAAGAAGGGGAAAAAAAACAACTTACAAGAGCAAAATTCCCATCAGAGAATGAAACAAAATTCTCCATAAAGGAATCTGGAGACAGCAGATGTGGAATATGCAACAACAACAATAACAATATAGACGAGGGACACCCACATCAAATTTAAGAGTGAGATTGGAGCCTGGTGTCACCTCCTGGTCCACCAGTCCTCAGTCAAATCGTCCAACCCATGCTAGCATGGAAAGCGGACGTTAAATGATGATGAGGATGATGATGATGATGATGATGATGATTTTTATTCAAAGTAAATGCAAATATGAACTGCAAGATACAAAACCCCATATACTGCATTACTTGCCCCAAATGCAAGAGGAATTATATTGGCGAAACCAATAATTCCCTTTGTCAACACACAAGAATCTACAGACAGCACTTCCTACAAAAGAGGAGCTATGGAAAATTCCACTGAGCAAACATTTAGAGATATGTGAAGAAGAAAAATTCAAAACCTTCCCCTTCTACAAATGCACAAGGAATGACCTGAACTTCTGAGAAACAATGGAGCTATGCTTCATAAAGAAGTTCTCACCAAAACGCTTGAAAAAAGGAAACATTAGGAAATATGTGAAGGAAAATTCAAAGTTCCAAAAGATAACAGAACTATACTTCACAAAAAAGTCCTCAAAAAAAATCAACATACCTGTATATTTTTTTGAAATTCCACCTATGAGAATTCAATATGAATTTGATTGTATATATGTTAAAGATGATCTCAAAGCATTGCTAAAACCTTTTAACCACTTTCTTGTTGGATCTTGCAAAACACTCCAGATTCTGAAATTCAATAAGAACAACTGCTTTCCCTTCTTCTATACTTCACTCTCTTTCTCTTTTAGAAAATTCTAGATTAGAGCTTTAAAATATATTTAAACAAAGCAGCCAACCAGAAATAGATGAATCTGGAAATATAATTGTGACAGCATTGTGTATTGCTTTTTTAAAATTCCATTTTGTTGTCTGAAGGACAAATACTCAGACAAGAGTCAAGAGTAGTGGCTAAAATAACCAAACCATTCCAAATTTATTTAACCACAGAGATGTATTTTAATTATATTAATTAATTATTTTTTTAAAAATCAGAATGTGTATTTAT
>NC_068996.1:50457018-50462409 GCF_001194135.2 Octopus bimaculoides | reverse complement strand
TAACAGATACTATATAATTTATAAAATTTTGTTTTATAAAAAAATATATATTTAATATATATATGTATGTATGTATGTATGCATGTATGTATGTATGTGTGTGTATGTAAGTGTATGTATATAAAATTTCTAATCTCCTTACTCATCAATAGAGGGAACGTCTCTGAAACCTCTTTTACTTATATTTTCAAATAACCATTATAGCCTTTTGTCATAGTTAATACCTCACATGTACTCACATCTCTTTTTCTCATAAGGATGAATATGAATCTCCTTGATTCTGTTCTGCTATTTCCTCTCTCAAGTTCATTATAAAAATTTTGTTTATACTTTTTGCACTGAAGAGTACATTGATGTATAATTAATTTATTTAATTAATTTAATTTAATTCAATTCAATCATGAATTTACATTATTTTTACATTTCTGTATGAAAATTCTCTTATATATTTTAACAACTTCTTTTCTCCATTTTTAACTAAATTGTTAAGTTTTATGGGATTTTGATACCATAAATTCAAAACACATCATATACAAGTATTATTTTCATATTCGCAAACTTACACCTGTAAACTACCAGCAAAATATGAAGAAACAATATTAGAAATCATTTTTGGAAACCTTCACATTAAAGGACAAATCTAAATTCAACCTTTTTACACTTGTGTGTGTGTGTAATTGCTGTATGGGTATATAGTGAGCTCAAAAATCACTCTTTCAAAACATCTAGAATCTCAATCAAAAAGAGTTGACCACATCCATATAACTATTCTTTAATGAATACAAAAGAATAAAAAATGAGACCTTGAAGAAAGTCAAAAACAACATCTGGTTTTCCAATTAAGAACCTTGATCAATTTGAATACAAAAATTCTTTTTCCTTCCTCACCCTAAAAGGTCACTAAGTACTAAACAAACAAATGTGACCATACCAATACAAAAGCCACTCTTTTTCATTGCTTGGCAAAACCCACAAATTTTTTATACATAAAAAAGTCAAGAAATCTAACTTTAAACCAGTTCCAATAATGGAAGAAAGCGCTAAAAGTGTAAATAAAATGTAAAAAAGAATTTTTTTAAATATATATAATCATCCAACATTCTGACTACCTTATTGTTCTGAATATATTATATAAATATATATATACACACACACACACACACACACACACACACACACACACACACACACATATATATATATACTAGCTGATGTTCCCAGTAATTCCCGGGAAAGCAGGGCTTATCACTTGGTTCCATTCTCTTAATCGTTTTGCTAATCCAGTAATAACAATACAAAGTATGTAGCCCTTAAAATGGTTTTTGTGCATTTATTGAGAACACTGAACTGTCTTACATAGGATCTTGTTTTTAGGAATTCCCAATAAGTTATGCATGCCCAAATTGTGAAGTCAGTTATGTAATAACATGAAATTAATTACTCAGTAGTAAGAATTCAAATAAAGTAGCCCTGAAAAGGGCTTTAATGCATTCCCAGAGTATATAGATCTTAGGAGGAAATACTAATAAGGTATGTATACTAAAATCGTGAAGCATGTTACGTAACAACAGGCAAATCAGATATGAGATACTAACAATTCAAAGTAAATAACTCTGAAAAATCTTTTGTGCGTTTGCAGAGAATATTACCCTCAGTGGTGCTAGTGTTGGTATATTCGTGAATAAGTCACTAAGCGGAATAAGTGGATCTATTGTTTAGGAAAATACTATTTACTTGTATAAGTGTTGTACTGGATAAATTGTGAAAGTAACTCAAATAGTTGAAATACTAAGAAAAAAGCATATTCAATTTGATTTATACGAAATAATTTACGAACATGAATGGGTTATTTCCCTTGGCTATATATAAGGATCCCTTTCAGGAGCTAATGAGTTATTTTCCTTAGATGTTTAGAAATAATATATTAGTTATATGCAGTAGATATAAGAATCCTTCCAGGACCCCTATTATCGATTTTTTCAACAATCTAAATATGTCACGAGTTTTCCAGACATGAGTTCTACTCGCGTATCAAGTTTCATCAAAATCGATAAAACAACGTAGGAGGATTTAGATAACAACACCACAAGCAAACACACCCACAGATTTCCACATATGTAGGAGATATATGAGTAGGTAAATGGAGTAGGTAAATGGAGTAGGTAAATAAATAGATACATAGGTAAGAAGATAGATAGGTACATAGGCAATACGGACAGACAAGCAGACACATACACACAAACACGCATGCGCGCGCGCACACACACACACACACACACACAAAAGGAGACAGAAACATGACTATACACACACGCATACAAAGACATGGAGATATTCACTCATACATAACCAACACAAGTACATAGCCACACAAATTCATACACATAGACACACTCAAACACACACAAGGAGACAGAGGTACACACACAAATACACACATACACACAAATACACAAGTACACACACAAACACATGAATATGCAGATTATATACATACACGCATACCTACATACATGCATACACACACACATACATACTTACACATGTGCATACACATGCACACTGACACACACACATGTGCACAGACAAAAAGGAATGCAGCTCCAATAATGGACAGAGTCAACATGCTTTGACAACAGTTGCAAGAGCAACAAAAAATTTTGGAAGAAAAGAAATATAAATAATAAATGAGTGGGAATTGAACCAGTGTTTTACATCTTATGGCATTAAGGCAGTATGACTACCCAGACACAACAAAATTTGTTTCAACACACAAATTCACATAAAGAATCTTGTAGAGATACAATGAGATACAAAAATGAAGTATACATATTTAAATATATACAGTCTTGCACTTAAATTGAGACAATTTTTACAATGCATAAAACTAAATAATGGTAGTAGACAGGATATAAATTTAACGTAACATTTGTTACAACAAAAACATTTATCACTCTATACAGCCATCCTTTCGGGCAATTGCTGCCTCCACATGAGAACAAAATTATTTTACAGTTGCTGCAACCTCCACCTTTTTGATTTTGCATGTTGCATGTATGATGCAGATCTTCAAACTGTTGACCCTCGAGTGAGGTAAAGCATTGGTCCTTGCTTGATGTCCTGTAAAAAGTTATTGAGAAGGTTTAAATCGGGGCTATTACTGGGCCAGATGTTGACCCTCACAAAAAGACAGCACCTTCTCACCAGGGAAGGCTTGTGTTACTTTTGAACCATGGCATGGTGCAGAATCCTGGATAAGCACCACATTGTCAAACCCAAACTTCTGCTCCATTCAAGGTAACAAAGATGTCCAAATACTATTTTGTACTGATCTTGAAGCCAGACTCAATGAAGTGTGGATCCATGACATTTCCATCACTCACCACAGCTCCAAATACAGGATTCTTAGTCTCAAACACAGCGGGGTGTCAGAAAGGTTGAGTGCAATCCTTCAATAATTTCTGTGATTCACCTCAGCATTCACAATGAACTTCTCGTCTACAAACACAAGTTTTTCCTGCACCTTGATGCTTGATGTATGACAAAAACTTTGGGCATCTCTTGATACTCTGATTGCTTTGGCCTTGGTTGTTAGAAGGTGTGTCATCGAACATAGCTAGTCATGCTAAGATTCCTGTTCACAGCTCTGGACATCGTGGAAAGGGACGCATTACATTTCTTTGCAAGAATTGTCATGGATGCGGATGGATTGGCTTCAATCAAGTGTTTGAGGCCAGCAAGAAACTTTGGATTGCATTTGAAATCACTTTGAGTCTTGTGTTCTTTTCTATCAACCTTTCCCACTCCTTTAAATTGTTTATAAACACAATAAGCTGTTGCTCCAGGAAGTTTCTTCAACTTCATTTTATTGGCAGTGTGCTCAGTGTGTGTCAAAACAACAATGGTCAAATGATTCTGTTGTTGAATCGGTTCACTATTTACCAGAAAAATAAAGAGGAGGATTAGATTTTCAAGCAAGCAAGTTTTGTTATAAACTGAAATGTTAAACCCAGGAAGTCAACTATTTAAAATTGGTCTCAATTTATCTGAAATACCCTGCATAAAGACTTTTCCATTCTTCATGTGCATTAAACTAATACACCTGCTTGTTGTTCCTTCACCTGTCTTTGTCTTTTGTTTTTTGTAAATTTGAACTATATATATATATATATATATATATATATATATATATATATATATATATATATATATATATATCTTGTGCTGGTGGTATGTAAAAGCACCCACTACACTCTCGGAGTGGTTGGCATTAGGAAGGGCATCCAGCTGTAGAAACTCTGCCAAATCAGATTGGAGCCTGGTGCAGCCATCTGGTTCGCCACTCCTCAGTCAAATCGTCCAACCTATGCTAGCATGGAAAGCGGACGTTAAACGTTGATGATGATGATGATATATAATTTAGAGAAAAACCACTACTATATAATTCAATAAAGAAGAATTAAATTGAATGAATTAAATTCTTCTTTACTGAATTATTTAATAGTGGTTTTTCTCTAAATTATATACATATATTTTATACTGGGAAATTTGATTTAGTATTGCTAAATTGAATTTTTCCCTGTAAGTTTTGGAATTTATTCCCTAATATTATTATTATTATTATTATTATTATTATTATTATTATTATTATTATTATTATTATATGTTATATATATATATATATATATATTTATACACAAGTCATCTAAGAGTCCATATGTCAAGGAGAAGATGCACTCGTTTATCTGTCAACAGAGTGGGTATATTATCCAAAATGTACTGCATCATATATCCATCATGTTTGGTCTTTGAAAGAAAGCGCCACAGGATACAGCATAAAGTGGAAGATCCTGGAGAAATGCAAACTGCATTTCAATAGCAGCAGGAAGTGGAAGTTGTGCCTGGTTGAGAAGAGAGCAATTTTAAAGGATACCCAACGCCTGGATATTTACCTAAATAGCAGGAGTAAGGTGTTTAATCCTTACCCACATGAAAGGAAGCACATCTTATCATACCCGTGCACCCCACCATGACTGCAATCACAGGTCCCTAATGGACACAACTATATATACCTACACACCTGGAAAAAATTATGCACTTGACACCACTACACATATCACGCACCCCATCCCCACAGAAGCACCACACTTAATAATGCACACTTTCCCCACAAACACTTCAAGATAACTCTTAATATTTACTGCGACTTATATATTCAGTATGAGAACATGAGTAATGGGTAAAATATTATTATAAAATCTGGTAATTAGTCATATATTAATTAATATATTCGATATTAATTAATTAATTAATATTAATTAATTAATATCGAATATATTAATTAATATATGACTAATTACCAGATTTTATAATTATATATATATATATATG
>NC_068996.1:50449186-50457008 GCF_001194135.2 Octopus bimaculoides | reverse complement strand
TTCCTGTTTAATAATGTTTTTTTAGGTGATTTTAAATGTCTTGCCCGCTCACGTTTTTGGTATGCTGCTATATTTCATGTTGAGAACAATTTCGATCTTAATAGACACAAGATGTGATCTATTTCTAGCGCATTAACTGTCCACGTTAGTGGTCGACGTTATTTTTTAAAATGTACCTTAATACCCTGAGATTGCAGATAATATTTCTGAATCTCTTTGATTCTTTAGATGCGCTGGCCTCCTGATAATTATTCGATATTAATTAATATATGACTAATTACCAGATTTTATAATTATATATATATATATATGTATATACATATGCAGTTAAGTAGGTTAGTGTGTGAATAAGCTTCGTTCCACTTGTCTGGACATCATGAGGTAATTGTTAACACACACTGTCTTTCAAGTAGTATCATTCATTTCCAATTTTCTACAAACACAGGTCTAGAATAGATAAAAAATTTTCCTTAAATGAAAACAACTGAGTGTTGGTGACTGGAAGAGCATCTAGCCTTAGAAAATCTATCTAAATGAATCTTCTCTGAAGCACTAAAAAGAAAGACATAAAAAAGGCGATCATCATCATCATCATCATTGTTTAACGTCCGCTTTCCATGCTAGCATGGGTTGGACGATTTGACTGAGGACTGGTGAAACCAGATGGCTACACCAGGCTCCAGTCTGATTTGGCAGAGTTTCTACAGCTGGATGCCCTTCCTAATGCCAACCATTCCGAGAGTGTAGTGAGTGCTTTTACGTGCCACCGGCACGAAGGCCAGTCACACGGTACTGGCAATGGCCACGCTCAAATGGTGTTTTTTATGTGCCACCTGCACAGGAGCCAGTCCAGTGGTACTGGCAACGACCTCGCTCAAATGATTTTCTAACGTGCCACCAGCACAAATGCTAGAGGCAATGCTGGTAATGATTATGCTCAAATGGTGCTATTTATGGGCCACTAGCACGGAAGCCAGACAGCTGCTCTGGCAATGAACACGCTCGGACAGTGCTGTTAGTGCTCCACTGGCGTAGATGCCAGTCATCGAGTATGGTTCAATTACGATGATGATGTATATATAATTCTTGTGGTGACAAGTTCAAAGAAACATAGTCAGGCTACTTGCAATAATAAATTCAAAGCTAAAAATCCATGCTTTAGCATTTTGACCCTTCAGATTCAGATTATCCTGTTAAGTGTTATCTGCAGTCAGACTTCAAAGGGTCAGATTTCAAAGGGTCAGACTTCAAAGGGTCAGATTTCAAAGGGTCAGATTTCAAAGGGTCAGATTTCAAAGGGTCAGCTTTCAAAGGGTCAGATTTCAAAGGGTCAGCCTTGTCACACTCTGTATTATGCTGAATCTCCCTGAGAACTATGTTAAGGATACATGTGCCTGTGGAGTGCTCAGCCACTTGCACGTTAATTTCACGAGCAGGCTGTTCCATTGGTCGGATCAACTGGAACCCTCGTCGTCGTAAGCGACGGAGTGCCAACAACAACAACAACAACAACAACAAGTGCAGTGAGACTTAGTGACTATGACTGTCCATGACTTTGGCATGACTTGATAAGCTTTCTCCATACTGGATGGTTTAGGGTTACTTGTGGGGTACTTTCATTGATAAGGAAAAAAAAAAACTAAAAGAAAAAATTCTAAAGATAAAAAAAATTATGACACATAAAAAAAAGAATTATACAAATAATTTCAGTATAACTCCAAGAAATAAGTATTTAACAACATTACCATTACCTATTCTAAACATATAAACAAAGTTCCCATCCCACATCCCCTGGTCTCTAAATTGGCTCAATGTAACTGGAAAATATCCCTCAAATTATCCCCTACTGATTTAAAGAAAGAATGGATACATTGCACAATATGGTCTTCAATGCACTAAAATGACTGACTGATCTTTGTTCACTCCTTCAGGGCTGACTTAAGCTAACCAACAACAACAGAAGCTCCTTTTGTGCAGTAATCTTTTCTTCAGGGCAATATTTTGTTGGAGTCTGTATACCAAACTAGATAAAAAGAAGCATGTGGTATAGATAATTTCACACAGTATTGTAAACAATAACACCTGTCTGCATTTGAGAATATTTTTATTTTCATTTTTATTCATGGATGTGATCTAACATATTGTTGGGTTGCTGATTTTAAAAAATCAAAACCATTTTGCTCTATCACGTAAGGATTTTCATTAAAATACAAATTAATGATAAATAAAAATGTGAATTTTTAATAGATTATTACTTTAAGCAAGTGATCATGGAAAAACATATTCTGTTAGTTTCAAGAACTTGTTTATTCCAAATTAACATGAAATGAATCATGTTCATCATGAACTGAATCATAAATCGATATCAAATCAAATGAATGTAAAAAAAAATATGCTCCTAATTGTTATCAGACATATTAATTCAAAGGAAGGAAGACACCTTTGAATTCTGCTTGTACTGTACATCCAGACCATCACGTTTCCATGACCATCAGTAATCCACCATCATGGTAACTGTCCATTTGCCTTGGTATCAAGTTTCTTTGGTGCAAATATCCTGATGGAACTGCTCTTCTTGTTCCTCACAGTGGTCTCCGCAATTCTTGAGAAAATAGTCAAGATGCAAGTGCAAAAAGGGCATATTGGCACTCATTCTAAACCTGAGTTGTTGGAAACTTGAAATTCTGAGGAACAGCTGTTTCCCAAGGTGTTTTGGACAATCTACTTGAAAGAAAACCAGGCATTCACCTTGACACCTGCTAATGCTTCCTCAAAATGCTTGTCCTCCAATCTATTCCTGAATTTGAGGGTCAACAAAGATTCCTGCTTTTAGTTTGCCTTCACTTATACGAAGAAACTTTAATTCCAGGTACTTGAAAACAGCTCCATTCTTGGTCAGGGTTTGAACAAAACTTTTCATAATCCCTAATTTGATGTGGAGTGGTGACAGCATAATTTTAGGATCTTTTCTGTTTGGCTGCCACTTTTCAGTTTCTCCAATTTTTGTTCCAATTAATTTGGTGTATCGGTGTAATTTTGTATACTAATCATTGACATGAAATTCATTTTTTCTATAAATCAATAAATAAAAAGTTAATAGCTTTTAAAGTTTACAAATTTTGGGTAATTTTAGCAAATTAAAAGCCACAGATGTATAGGTACCTGTTTCCATAGTAACAAGGCAGGCTGTTACCAAGCTGCTTACCTATGAGATCATTTTTTTACTTTTTAAATGCTTAAACACACAAAGTATGAGGTGGTTGTGAGATGTGCTAAAAATAATAGCTAAACAGTCCTTAAATTATAATTGTATGAATTCCTGTGTGTAGAATAAAAATTTACAAAAACTTTCCAAAAAATAAAAAAGTTATAAGGGGTTATATGGCATGCATAAAGCAGAATTCCACCAATATTTTATTTGTTTACAGTTGACAACACATGCAGTGACACACAAAATGACATCTTCCAAATCCTGTTTTCTGACTGGGTAAAAATGATTAAACTTTAAACCTCTGAAACTTTTTTTTAAAAAATGTTTCTGAAAAAAGTGAATTAGGTTTTGGGGTTCAGCATGGAAAATTACATCAATACACCAAATTTTAAAATTTTCACTAATTTAAAAATTTCCACAGGTGTAGCCAAAACAGAAAAAGTCTGAATTTTCTTGGTGTCAACTAGCAGCACAGCTTTCATGTTGTGATTTCTGGGTAAGAAATTGGTTCTTGGTAGCCAGTCTTTCTTTTTTCATAGTGCTGGCTGTCTACCCTACTATTCCAAAGACAAAGGAAACAGGAATACTAAGTTTATTCCCCTTGAAGACTTTTAAATCACCACAAATGAGAAAATTGTGATTATGGTACTTGATGGCAGTTATTAGTGTCTTCGTATTTTCATAAGTTTCTGACATTTGGATTCTATGGCCAATTGGTACAGATGAAGCTGTGTTGTCATTGTAGAGAAGAACAACCTTTAAACTTGTTAGAAGAATCAATGAAGAATCTCCATTCATTCACTTTGTACAACATCTCCATGTTTTCAATAAGGCCAGAAATATTTGAACAGAAAACTAAAGAATCCTGTTTCTCAAAGAATTCTGCTTCATGATAATGATACCAAGCGAATGTTTTCCCCAGAACTAGAAGCCTGTGTTTCATCAGTTGAGAGCCAAATAACTGTGCTCTTTCTTTTGGAAGGTAAAGGTTTCTCACCAAGTCATTGAGCTCAATTTGGTTGAAGAATTTGAGAACATCATTTGTTGGTGGTTCATAGTCTACTTTCATCTCATTAGTATCACTAGTATTAAACTCTGATGAAATTCCCCATGTCTCACAGGTGACACAGGTACAGGAATATCATGAGTGTGGAACAGGCCTTATTGCTGACAGAATATTTGGCTATATTATGCAATCTTTAGTCTTTTTGTTGAATCCAGCTACTTTAGTTATACAGAAATAGCAGTCATCATGGAGGTTCGTCTGCTCCTGCCATACCATTGGTACTCCAAAAAGCATATATTTCAGTTTCCCAGCTGATCACATTTGGAGCTTACTAATGCAACTCTTGCAAGCTTTGTGAGGTGCAAATGGCTTGTTCTGGTCTCCCAGTTTGCAACCAAGATAAGCTAAATAGCAGCTCTTCAACAAAGGAGTAACATTGTTCTAGGAATGTGAAGAGGTGAATTGCCCACAGACATACCAAAATATGTCTGGTGAATTTATGCAGCCTCTAAACATATTCACAATATGAAAATACAGAAAACTATATTAGATTTAATATTTAAGTCAATATGAGGTCTGGAGGCTGCATAAATTCACCAGACATATTTTGGTATGTCTGTGGGCAATTCATCCCTTTCAAATTCCTTCTCCTTTGTTGAAAAGCTGCTATCTAGCTTATTTTTGGTACAAAGTGGGAGACCAAGAAAAACCATTTTCATTGGTAATATACTCATGTTATACAAAAAGAAAAACATAACATTTCTGTTTTACTTGAGAACCTGATGTGATAGAAATGAATAAAAAAACACCATGAATCACTTTTTTTCTTATATATTTCAAAAAAGGTAAAATACAGTCAATAAAAAATAAATCATGCAGACCAATGAGATTAAAGCATTCCATCATCATCATTATCACTAACTTTTTTGTAGTTTTATTTTTACATGCTTGCATCAGATCATTTACTCCTCTTGGATTTAAGTCTTCTTGTCTGAGACTTGATTGTTTAGCATTCAGATTACTCATAACTTCAAGATTTTGATGCTGTGATTGTCTATTTTTAGAATGACTTTGAGTAAATTGTCTCTCCCAATGTAGTTAATAATTTTTGATTTTTTTAATATTTTTATTTTAGGATGTGATATTGTGTTTTCTTTTCCTTTAATGCAAACTGTCAAATTTAACACGAACACTTTTTTTTTCTCATAAACTCATCAACTTTGATTTCACTTTGAGTAGTTTTCTTTTTTTTAACTTTTACTCTCTAATAATTCATTCTATCTTCTTCTGTAAGTCTCTTCTGTCCAGTATATCTTTCCCACTGAAATATCCCAAAATAAATGCTATTTAACCCTTTAGATACTAACCCGGCTGAAACTGCCTCTGGCTCTGTAGTACAAATGTCTTGTTTGCAAAAGTTCTGAATTAAAATCTTCCACCAAACCTTAGTCACAATTTATGTTCCTAACACTAGCTTAATCATAACTAAGTTATTTTACTAAATTCCTTGTTATATTTAAAATTAATTGAAAGAAACACAGAGCATCTCAACAGAAATATGGTAAGAAAAGGGTTAAAATATATATAATAGAGAAACAATTCTTAACCCTTTTGTTACTAACTCGGCTGAAACTACCTCTGGCTCTGTAGTACAAATGTCTTGTTTTCATAAGTTTTGAATTAGAATCTTCCACCAAACCTTAGTCACAATTTATGTTCCTAACACTAGCTTAATGATAACTAAGTCATTTTACTAAATTCTTTGTTATATTTAAAGTAATTGAAAGAACATCTCAACAGAAATACGGTAACAAAAGGGTTAAAATATATAACAGAGAAACAATTCTTAACCCTTTAGATACCAACCCAGCTGAAACTGCCTCTACCTCTATAATACAAATGTCTTGTTTTCATAAGTTCTGAATTATAATCTTCCACCAAACCTTAGTCACAATTTATGTTCCTAACACTAGTTTAATAACAATTAAGTTATTTTACTAAATTCCTTGTTATATTTAAAATTAATTGAAAGAAACACAGAACATCTCAACAGAAATATGATAACAAAATGGTTAAAATATATATAATAGAGAAACAATTCTTAACCCTTTTGATACCAACCTGGCTGAGACTGGCTCTGGTTCTGTAATACAAATGTCTTGTTTTCATAAGTTCTGAATTAAAATCTTCCACCAAACCTCAGTCACAAATTATGTTCCTAACACTAGCTTAATGATAACTAAGTTATTTTACTAAATTCTTTGTTATATTTAAAGTAATTGAAAGAAATACAGAGCATCTCAAAATAAATACAGTAACAAAAGGCTTAAAACACGTTCATGTATATTTAAACTTTGTTTGAACACACACATATTAACACACACAAAGTACACACTAAGCAAGAATTAAAAAAATAACTTTCCATTCTCTCTTGTAGTGACCTCTCTCTCTGTCAGCAACTACTAACCTTGCACATTAGCACTCTTTAATAAATAGAGTCGATTACTTTGTCTTTTGTGATCTGAGGTATCCATCAGCGGGTAATTGTTCTTATTGACTTTAGAGAAAGAGAAAAAGAAATCAATAGTTGGTGTCATTAATAACTTTTCCCAAGATCATTAACATAGAAAGCAGTGAAATAGATAAAAAATATATTGATTTTCTTTACTGTGGTTAAGGTCCTAGATTTTTAGGAGTGACGAAATTGATGTTGTTCTGTTTGTGCTTTTCTCTAAGGTATTAGCCATGTGTGGTTGCAGTTCATTTAAGTATAAAGAGGCTTAGCCTTTTTTTTTTAACTCTTTAGCAATTAAATCAGCCATATCTGGTTCAAATATTCTACTTATTCTATGTTCAAACCAGCCAGATCCAGCTCTCACATTCTACCATATAATGTTGACTAAAAATGAATGGCTTTGTGGTAAGAAGTTTGCTTCCCACCCACATGGTTCTGGGTTAAGTTCCACTGTGTGGCACCTTGGACAAGTACCTTCTCCTATAGCTTTGGGTCAACCAAGGCCTTGAAAGTGGATCTGGAGATGGAAACTCAAAGAAGCCCATCACATACACACACTTTATTATTAAAGCATATTACTCTACCTCTGGTATTTGAGTACTATTTTTTGCTCACCTTGTTTCACATTTATGTGCTTACTCTAGTACATATATATATATATATATATTATAATATCAAGGGCTATTACTGTGCTTAAAAGCCACACGCTTTAATGGGACTCTAAAGTCAAACTACTTCAGTAAGTACACACACGCTGGCTACTCAATAAAATCTTATATAGATTTTATCCTCATGTTTTATTTATAGATATATATATGTATGTGTGTATATATATATATATCTATATATATATATATGTGTATATACATATATATATATACATATATATGTGCCGTAAATATTGCCATCCGTTAGATAAAAAATTGTAGTTAGAATTAGTAGTTCTTTGACTGCTATTTCTAAATTTTCAGTATGTTGGTGAGGCAACTCATGCTGATCCCTATATATTTATAATTATAAATGGTTTACCGATAAAGGTTTTTTTGCATACTGAACTACTTGGCAAAATTGTTAATTATTAATTTTATTA
>NC_068996.1:50445810-50447076 GCF_001194135.2 Octopus bimaculoides | reverse complement strand
GGCACATAAAAGACACCATTTCGAGCGTGGCCGTTGCCAGTACCACCTGACTGACCTTCATGTGGGTGACACGTAAAAGCACCCACTACACTCTCTGAGTGGTTGGCATTAGGAAGGGCATCCAGCTGTAGAAACTCTGCCAAATTAGATTGGAGCCTGGTGTTGCAATCTGGTTTCACCAGTCCTCAATCAAATCGTCCAACGCATGCTAGCATGGAAAGCGGATGTTAAACGATGATGATGATGATGATGATGATGCATGGCTGTGTGGTAAAAAGCTTGCTTCCGAACCACATGGGTCTAGGTTGAGTCCCACTGTGTGGCACCTTGGGCAAGTGTCTTCTACAATAGCCTCAGGCCAACCAATACCTTGTGAGCGGATTTGGTAGACGGAAAATGAAAGAAGCCTGTCGTATATAACAGCAAAAGAGATCGATACAATAAGTACCAGGCTTTAAAAAGTACTGGGGTTGATACGTTCACCTAAAAGTTCTTCAAGGCATGGCCACAGCATGGCCACAGTCTAATGGCTGAAACAGGTAAAAGATAAAAGATAATATATATATATATATATATACTTTTTTACTCTTTTATTTGTTTCAGTCATTTGACTGGCCATGCTGGAGCACCACCTTTAGTCGAGCAAATCGACCCCAGGACTTATTCTTTGTAAGCCTAGTACTTATTCTATTGGTCGCTTTTGTCAAACCGCTAAGTTACGGGGACGTAAACACACCAGCATCGGTTGTCAAACGATGTTGGGGGGACAAATACAGACACACAAACACACACACACACACATACATATATATATACTTACCACACAGCCACTCCTCAGAGTAAGCACATAAATGTGAAACAAGGTGGAAAAAAGAGTACTCAAATACTAGAGTTAGAGTAATATGCTTTATTTAAAAGCAGCAAAAATATTACAAATGAGATAACGCATGATGAATTCAAAGCCAGAGGAGTGGCTATGTGGTAAGTAGCTTGCTTACCAACCACATGGTTCCGGGTTCAGTCCCACTGCGTGGCACCTTGGGCAAGTGTCTTCTACTATAGTCTCGGGCCGACCAAAGCCTTGTGAGTGGATTTGGTAGACGAAAACTGAAAGAAGCCCGTCGTATATATGTATATATGTATGTGCGTTTGTGTGTGTCTTTATCCCCCCACCGATGCTGGTGTGTTTACGTCCTCGTAACTTAGCGGTTCGGCAATAAGAGACCGATAGAATAAGTACTAGGCTTACAAAGAATAAGTCCTGGG
>NC_068996.1:50438240-50443631 GCF_001194135.2 Octopus bimaculoides | reverse complement strand
GAGGCAGCATTCATCCAAACTTTCAAGATCCAACCTCAGATTTATCATCGCATTGTCTCTCTACTACCTCTGTCAAATGAATCACCAAAATTGGCCTTTCATTATTTATAATCTGTACCTGTTTGTTTGGTTACGAAATAAGATACACAAAAACGTGTTTCTGAATTACGTGTATTTACTTTATATATATATGAGTTGAAAACTTTCTTCTAGTATTCCACTTAATATCTATGTTCCATGCTGGCATGGATTGGAGAGTTATTAATGTAGAAATATGGTATCGTAGCTACTAACAGTTGAGGGTTGCGTAGTCTAGACGGCGTTTTTAGATTTCATTATTCTCTTGAACCCGGGCAACGCCGGGTGTTTCTGCTAGTTGTTAATAAAACATTGGTATTTCCATATCTTTCCAAATGATATTAGCAGTTAAGTAAGTGCAAATGACATCAACTGTAGACTGAATTGAAACTGTTGTGCAGTCTCAATTCTACTGTGTTCACTATGTAAACAATATAAAACTGCGTGGCATGCAGGTGGAGATGTTTTGCTGCTGCTGTTTTGGTGCCACCTATTTGGCATCACTGATTCAATGCTGACTTGTTTGATATCAGATGTTTCCATGTTTCTTTTATTTTGTCCCTCCTCCCTCCCTCTGTCTGTCTGTCTGTCTCTCTCTCTCATACACACACTCTCTCTCTCTCACACACACACACACTCTCTCTCTCTCTCTCACACACACACACACACACACACACACACACACACACACTCTCTCTCTCTCACACACACACTCTCTCTTTCTCTCTCACTCTGTTTATGTGTGTGTGTGTATGTGTGTGTGTTTGCCTCAGGTTGCAAAAGACAGCTGGATTGTCTAGTCTAGGGGTGGGCAACTCCTGGCATGCTTGCCAAACATGGCACGCCAATAACTTGTCATGTGAAACCCTGTTTCTAGTAACCCTCCAGTTAACAATTTTCTCTCAATAGTATATAGCAACTTTTTATTGCCCAGATACATTTTACGTTACAAATTAGGCCTACCTTTATTTAACAATCTCCTCCTAGACCCAACCAGTGTTTTGGTATTCGTTGACAAGACAACTGTCTCACCTACCTATTCAAAATTTCTCTCGATGCACACTGCAGCAGTGATGTCATCATTATGCCATATTCCTGTTATGCTGAACAAAGGAAAGTGGGTAAGCGAATGAATGGTAAGCAAACACTGGGGCTTTTTAAAGAATTTAACATATCGGAAGGGCTTCCTTTGACAGTCAACACACTTTCTTGATGTAGGGATTCAGCTGTGCCTTACGAATCAAGTTGACTGCTGTAAGTTATGATTAATACATTATGCTCTATTTGTCAATACTTGCTCTGTTATTTTGTTTGGGAAATATTTTTAGTTTATTGCATTTATGCTGTATCCATAGGCCTCAGCACTCACGTAACTAGGGTGTGTGCCAGCCAGAGTGGTCCTTCTGTTTGCTGTCCCTGGACCCCACAAACAATGCATATTGGCCAAAGCAATAACCTGCAACAGGATGAAAAGTGCCACCCCTTTAAAAGTGCTGCCCCTAATGCCCTCACCCAACTACACTAGTGGGCCTCAGTGGCATATTTAGGGGTGGGGGACATCAGAATGGTTTTATTGTATCTTGTGACTTGAGTGACTGTAGGTTTGAGTTGATACCAATCTTGTGTGACAACAGGTTTGATTATGCTGCCTATACAAGTATAAAACATGTTCCATAGTATGTATATCTGGTCAGATTAGAAATCCTTGTAAGAATAGATTTTTTTTTCTTTTGTAATACAGATCTGATCTACATATTAAATGTAAGTTGAAAAATATACTTACCTTTATGCAGTTCTTCCGTGATTTCCTATCGTGTTATTTGTTATGACTTATGAATACAGTAAATATACTTATACAGTTTGTATACAATAATATCATGACTTTTTCGACAATTTCTAATACATAAGCCAGTACTGTTTTGTAATTTTTATTACACAGATCATTTGATGTCCGTCGATGTACGAGTGACTAAATCGTATTTAGAGGGCCGCAGGTCAACACTGCTAAATTCAGCTCACATGTAAGTCTGGGTACAGTTAGTTGACCATGGTAATGTTTTCATCATAGTTGTTGTGTGTACATTGTGCATTGTGTACATTGTGCATGTATTGCATATATATAAAATTATGCATACACCGGATTGTTATCTCGAGCTTGAACTGTTGCACATGTCATCACTTCTTGAAATGATTTACTGTAAGCATCAAATTATTCACGGCCATAAAATTTCTTGCTTTGTTGCATGCTTTGTCTTTACTGATCTTTGTGCCGCACCCATCCTACCATTTTGTGGGGATGGCAAACTAATTTTGTTTTTTACTATAATTAAAAAAACTAATGAAAAGTAAAGTAGTTTGACCAAACTCATTAATCCCTTAATGACATTTTACTTTTCTTCTTCCTTTTTTGCATATATCATTATCTCATGTGGAGGCGCAATGGCCTAGTGGTTAGGGCAGCGGACTCGTGGTCATAGGATCGCGGTTTGGATTCCCAGACCAGGTGTTGTGAGTGTTTATTGAGCGAAAACACCTAAAGCTCCACGAGGCTCCGGCAGGGGATGGTGGCGAACCCTGCTGTACTCTTTCACCACAACTTTCTCTCACTCTTTCTTCTTGTTTCTGTTGTGCCTGTAATTCAAAGGGTCAGCCTTGTCACAATGTGTCACGCTGAATATCCCCGAGAACTATGTTAAGGGTACACGTGTCTGTGGAGTGCTCAGCCACTTGCACGTTAATTTCACGAGCAGGCTGTCCCGTTGATCGGATCAACTGAAACCCTCGACATCGTAAGCAACGGAATGCCATTATCTCATGTATTTTTCTTTTCTGCCCTTTATACTTTGTGCAGAATGTTTAGGACCACCAGCTAAGAAACGATGTCATTCAACTGAAGAGGTTATTTGAGAATTTCAAAATTACTCGACTGAAAAGTTTGGTATGATTAATAAAGACAATAAAGCATTATGTATTTCCTGTTCCGAAACTATTGTTTGTAGAACTTCTCCTGTAAAAAGACATTTTGAAAGTGTTCATAGGAACTTCAGCAATAAAACTGAAGAGGAACAAAGAGAATGAATTTCTCATGAACTCAGCAAAACTAAAGAAACAGGTTGATACTTTTATAAGCTTTGTCTTGGGCAAGCCCAGTTCCAACGTAGTTGCTGTTAGTATTGAGGTTTCGAAAGTTATTGCCCAACATGGAAAGCCACTCAGTGATGGGGAGTATATTAAAGAGGCCTGGCTAGAGTGTGCACCTTCCCTTTTTGACAATTTTACAGAAAAGGAAAAGATTATTCAGAGCATTAAAGAATTGTCTGTGAGTAGGAAAACGATTAAGGATAGAATACTTAAGTTGGAGAAGAATACTTTTGAACAATTGACAAAAGATTTGTCTTCAGGTAAGTTTTTTTCTATTTGTATTGATGAAAGTACAGACATTACATCATCAGCTAGGTAAGCCATTTTTCCTTGCTTTTGTAAAGGTGATGACATATGTGAAGAGATGGATGCCCTTCTAACACTGCCTGGATGTACTACCAGGGTGGAAATATGTAAAGCAGCTGTGAACAAATTCTCTCCTTGGCAAATTGACATTTCAAAAGTAATATCAGCCACGACAAATGGTGCCCCCAGCATGACTAGTGAGAACGCAGGATTTGCAAATCCGTCTGCAAAAGAAGTTAATTGATAGCTTTTCATTGCATCAGACATGAGGAGGTTTTATGCGCAAAAGCTGGGCTGAAGGAACTTCAGGAAGTGATGCAGACTGTTACCAAGGTTGTTAATTACATTTCTGCCCGTGCTTTAAATACGAGACAATTTCAAGTTTTACTGAATGAGGTAGAATCTCTGTATAAAGGACTGAAAATGTACAACAATGCTTGATGGCTTAGCCAAGGTTTAGTTCTGAAATGATTTGTTGAATGCTTAAATGAGATGAAGCTCTTTTTGAATGACCAACATGTTTCTTATCAAGAATTGTCTGACATCATGTGGGTTTGTAAACAAGTGCTTTTTGCAGATTTTTGTGAACATTTGAATGACTTGAATGTTAAATTACAGGGCTCTGGTATGACACTTGATGTTATGTTTGGCTGCATAAAAGCTTTTGAAATGAAACCAGAAGTTTTTAAGATGGATGTGGACAATGAGAGATTTAGATATTTCCCAAACCTAAAGAAGTATATCAATGATCTCTTAAAAGATGGCAGAGCAGAGCGCCAATGTCTTCAAAAGCTGTTTGTAAACATTACCGAGTCAACTGTTGAGCAGTTTTTTACAAGGATTTCCAGGGAACTGGAAGAGAGCAAAATTTGTTATGTTTCCAGATTTTATCAAGCTGGAAGAATTAAACTTACAAATATTATA
This sequence comes from Octopus bimaculoides, assembly GCF_001194135.2. NCBI lineage: Eukaryota > Metazoa > Mollusca > Cephalopoda > Octopoda > Octopodidae > Octopus > Octopus bimaculoides. Next base: position 50,439,182 of record NC_068996.1, on the reverse strand, counting down.
AACATGATTGATTTTGAAATGCAGTTGATTGAATTTCAAAGTAGCTCAATTTAGAAGCAAAAAATTTATTGATCTTAGAGTTGACTTAAAAAATATTTTTAAGAAAGCGATTAGAGACAGGAATAACAGAGAGGAGTACGGAAGATGAATTATTAAGAACTTGGAATGCCATTCCAGAAAGTTTTAAAAACTTTGCAACAGCACTAATATCCATGTTTTCATCAACATATGCCTCTGATTCCTTGTTCTCAGTGATGAACTTTGTTAAGTCTTGTAATCGGAGTAACCTGACAGATGAATCTAGTAGTGCATGCATATCTCTGAAGGTTACGAAATATAAACCCAATACAAAATCTGTAACAGCAGAAGTTCCACTGATAACATTGTATATACATGTATCATAAAAGGAGTCAGTAAGTTTTCAGTTAAACTGATATTTCATCTGGCTGATGTTTTCTTTTGAAAGGGGCAAAGGTTATCTGCAATTTATGTGCCGGACTGATATTTTATCTGATGTTTTCTTTAGAAAGTGGCAATGGTTCATTGTTGTTTAGATGTAACTTTGAAGATGAATAAATACATTTTCCATCATTATATACTGTGTTTTACAACTCTATGGTGATTGGCTGTGTGGTAAGTAGCTTGCTTACCAACCACATGGTTCCAGGTTCAGTCCCACTGCGTGGCATCTTGGGTATGTGTCTTCTACTATAGCCTCGGACCGACCAAAGCCTTGTGAGTGGATTTGGTAGATGGAAACTGAAAGAAGCCTGTCGTATATATGTATATATATATATATGTGTGTGTTTGTGTGTCTGTGTTTGTCCCCACAACATCGCTTGACAACCGATGCCGGTGTGTTTTCGTCCCCGTAACTTAGCGGTTCGGCAAAAGAGACCGATAGAATAAGTACTAGGCTTACAAAGAATAAGTCCTGGGGTC
>NC_068996.1:50434067-50436213 GCF_001194135.2 Octopus bimaculoides | reverse complement strand
TTTTCTGTATTTGATTGAGAAACCAGTGGTTTACCGTTAAGTTAAATGTTTTTAAGAGATAAATTTTGAAAGCTGCATTCCCTCGCTTTCAGTAAATATGTTGCTTAGTTTTTGGTAGTTTTTGACTTATTTAGTCCCTCAAAGCGTGAGGCATTACTACACAGTTAATGCCCTTTATATAAATTATATATATATATATATATATATATATTTGCCTATATAACAAGCTACTTGCAAATGTACTTAAGTATGTATACTCTGTGGGTATTGGAGTATCCTACCTTCTATGTGTATTTCCTATATAGTACAGGAGACATTTCATTTATGAGGATGTACTCCTATATTTGTCTAGGTGGTGGTCATTCGGGTGCTTGTATAAAATGCATATGTCAAGTCAACCCAGTGTGTCTTCATGTTGGTCTTTGGTATGTTGGTTGAGTATGATGGACTGTTTTTTGTCATCATATTGCCTCAAGTGTTTATTTAGTCTTTCTGCAATACTTCTAGATGTTTCTTCAATGTAGGCTGTGTTCTTGTCTTTACAAGCACTCTCTATGCACCTTATGCTGTAGACTACACTTCTACTTCTACAGTGAATGTCAGGGTTAATCTTACATACCACACAATTTTCATTAGTACATGTGGTATTTCCAAAGGAGTATGTGAAGGCACATGGGTTAGTCGTTAGGGTATCAGCTCACAATCATAAGGTCATGAGTTCAATTCCCGACAACACATTGTATCCTTGAGCAAGACACTTTATTTCACATTGCTCCAGTCCACTTAGCTGGCATAGAAGAGTAGTACCTGTAATTCAAAGGGCCAGCCTTGTCACATTCTGTGTCACACTGAATCTCTCTGAGAACTATGTTAAGGGTACACATGTGTATGTGGAATGCTCAGCTATGCCAGTTAATTTTGAATCAACTGGAACGCTCATTGTTATAACTGATGGAGTGCCAGTATGTCCTACATAACTGCAATCTGATGGCGCTCCCTGGCTTTACAATGATCTTAATATTAAAGGCGCCAAGCTGGTAGAAACATTAGCATACTGAGCGAAATGCTTAGCGGCATTTCATCTGTCTTTAAGTTCTGAGTTCAAATTCCACTGAGGTTGACTTTGCCTTTCATCCTTTTAGGTTTGATAAATTAAGTACCAGTTGCACTGGCCCCTTCCCCAAATTTTTGGGCCTTGTGCTTAGAATAGAAAAGGAGCTTGGTCTTCAGAAGTTTCCTAAATCTACAGGCTATTTCCCCATGGGGTGTGGCCTCTACAAACATCACTCCTTGATATTTGTTGGCTTTGTACCATGTGCTTACTTTGTTTGCTTTGTCACAAACTTTCTGTATATTATTCCAGTTTTTATTTCTGTATCTAGGATGGGTACCACTGGCTTCATTACATATAATGCTATCTAACTTTTTTCTAGCTTCCTTGAATACACGAATCCTATCTTTCTGGTTATATCCAGAGAAATGCATGTGGTACTATGTATATATATATATATATATATATATATAAAACTTACTTGGAAGAGGATGCATGGTGCTCAATCATATAATAATATAAATAATATATATATATATGCATACATACATGCGTATATGTACATACACACTTCTATATGTATATATATGCATATGTGTGCACAGGACATCATGAAATGTGTACAACAAAAAAATACGAAGTACGATTACATGGAATATGAACTATTTTTTCAAACAACAAAAGACACAAATGGAAAACAAGACAAACAACAAAGAGAACGATCCTTCATCAGTTGTTGGCTGTTTTTCTAGTCTCGTATTTTAAGCATTTAACAACAGGATACGCTTTCGATAAAATAGTTCCTCCCGCAAAGCTAATTAAATAAAATTTGGGATTTTGCGGAGGGTCAAAATTGCTAACACAAACAGGACAGTGAAAACAAACAGGAAGGGCTGCTAAACCTAAACGAGGTTGTGGGGGAGAATGTGTAAATCAAGCATGGACAATATATATTCTTTTGTTATTCTTTTACTTGTTTCAGTCATTTCACTGTGGCCATGCTGGAGCATCACCTTGAAGGGTTTTAGTTGAACAAATCAACCCCAGGACTAATTAGAACTTATTTTATCAGTCTCTTTTGCTGAACTGTTAAGT
>NC_068996.1:50431453-50433631 GCF_001194135.2 Octopus bimaculoides | reverse complement strand
ATATATATATATATATATATATATATATATATATACACACACAAGGTGTCCACAAATTCTTTAGACCATTTCAAAAAGTCATTATCAAAAAGTTAGAAGAGCTGGCAACTAAATTCTTGTTGCATATTAATATGTTATTATGAAAGTTTCCTTAATGATATTAATAGTTTTATTCTTTATTCTTTTATTCTTTTATTTGTTTCAGACATTTGATGGCGGCCATGCTGGAGCATCACCTTTAGTCAAGTAAATCGACCCCAGGACTTATTCTTTGTTAGCCTAGTATTTATTGTCGGTCTCTTTTGCTAAACCGGAGACGTAAACATACCAACATTGGTTGTCAAGTGTTGGTGGGGGACAAAGACAGACACACAAACACTCACACGCATGCACACACACACACACATACATATACGATGGGCTTCTTTCAGTTTCGGTCTACCAAATCCAATCACAAGGCTTTGGTCGGTCCAAGGCTATAGTAGAAGACATTTGCCCAAGGTGCCATGCAGTGGGACTGAACCAGGAGCCATGTGGTTGGTAAGCAAGCTACTTACCACACAGCCACTCCTGTGCCTTACTAATTTTATTTTTGTTTTTTGTTTCCGACTGCAATTAATGTTATTTTTATGTTTCTGACAATGACTATTCCACAACGAAAGACACAATGTGTGTCTTGGTTGATCAAAACTGTTATAATGTGGATCCTCATCCACTTTTATGTTGTGGCAGTATTCCGCATCTTGTTATCTTTGACTCGTCTATTGTGCTATCGCTGATAGCTCCGCAAGACAATGACTTTGAAACATCTACCTTGATGGTAACTCAAACTCGTATATCTCATGTAACTAACACTAACTCCTACTGAGAACTCATACAACGACTCTACTACTACTGACCTCTTACAATGACTGACTGTCTGACTTTACAGTGTGTCTATAGTGGCTGAAGTTGGGATATTCAAATATGAAGAAATTACACAGCTAAATATAGAAAACTGGCACATCAGTTGATTTGCAACTGGCACGAGCAATTTATGGAAACAGAGATGGTGCTACATAAACCAAGGACTGGAAGGCTAAGAACATCTGCAGGAGATACTGAGCATATCTACCAATCATTTCAATGTTCCCCATCTAAGTCCATACATACTGCTTCTGCTTAACTGCCGCTACCATGATCAACAACTCGTAAAGAGCTCCATGAGAATTTGAGGCTTTATGCATATAAAATTAAAATTTTTGCAAGCAATTAAGGTAAATGACAAATCACAACAAAAAGTATTTGATGTTACAATCCTACAAAAAGTCAAAAAAGATGACTTCCATTATGGTGTTTGCTTTACGGATAAGGCAACTTTCTATGTGCCTGGAAAAACTTATCAAGCATAATTCAAGAATTTGAGGATCAGAAAAATCTCATGTTACTGGGAAAAATCAAACTTGACAAACAGGACAACCCTTCCTGTTTGTTTTCACTGTCCTGTTTGTGTTACCAATTTTGACCCTCCGCAAAATCCCAAATTTTATTTAATTTGCTTTGCAGGAGCAACTGTTTTTATGCAAGAATTCAGAAAAGACAATAACAGCTGGTATTTACCTTGATGTTCTAAAAGAATACATTGTGCCCAAAACAGAAGAGCTCCATCCAAATGGAATCCTTCAGCAAGATGGAGACCCACCTCATTTGAGAATAAATGTCTGCAGATTTTTAAATGAAAGGTTTCCAGATTGCTTGATAAGAAGAGGTTACCTGACTCTTTGGTCCCCTTGCTCCCCAGGTATAATGCCCATAGACTTTTTCTTGTGGGGCTAAATGAAAGATATTGTGTACCACATCCAATAGAGGACTTGGAAGACCTTAAGCAAAAAATAACTGCTACCATTGCAACTATTGATGAACATATATTAAGAAGGACATGGACAGAAGCTGAATACCACTTAGACATCCTTTGTACAACGAATGAAGCCCATACAGAAATTTATGAACTATTTGTATATAAATTCACTACTTACTTCATATTATCATCATCATCGTTTAATGTCCGCTTTCCATGCTAGCATGGGTTGGACGATTTGACTGAGGACTAGTGAACCAGGCTCCAATCTGATTTGGCAGAGTTTCTACAGCTGGATGCCCTTCCTAACGCCAACCAGAGTGTAGTGAGTGCTTTTATGT
>NC_068996.1:50425836-50430368 GCF_001194135.2 Octopus bimaculoides | reverse complement strand
TCTTTTACTTGTTTAAGTGGTTTTAGTGAAACAAATTGACCCCAGGACTTATTCTTTGTAAACCTAAAGCTTATTCTATCAGTTTCTTTTGCTAAGTTTTGGAAATGTAAACACGCCAACATCAGCTGTAAAGCGATGGGGGTGGGGGTGGGGGGCGAAATCACAGACACAGATACACACACACATATGATGGGATTCTTTCAGTTTCCATCTACCAAATCCACTCACAAGTCTTTGGTCGGCTTGAGGCTATAGTGGAAGACACTTGCCCAAGGTGTCTTGCAGTGGAACTGAACCCAGAATCATGTGGTTGGAAAGAAAGCTTCTTACCTCACAGCTACTCCTGCGCCTATGATGAGTCTCTTCCAGTTTCTGTTCAGCCCAGGGCTATAATGGAAGACACTTCCCCAAAGTGTCACACAATGGGACTGAACTCTAGAGGAAAACATCTTAGCCACACCTGCACCTGTTTAATTTGTCTGGTTTTTACACACCTGTATCTTTTATCTTTTACTTGTTTCAGTCATTAGACTGCAACTATGCTGGGGTGCTGCCTTGAAGGGCTTTTAGTTGAATGAATTGACCCCAGTACTCTGTTTTTTTAAGCCTGATACTTATTCTGCTGGTCTCTTTTGCCAAACCACTAAGTTTAGGGGTTATGTAAACACACTGACACCAGTTGTCAAGCAGTGGTGGAGAACAAAGATACACACACACATATGTGATGGGCTTCTTTCAGTTTCCGTCTACCAAATCCACTCACAAGGCTTTGCTCAACCCAAGGCTGTCACAGAAGACATTTGTCCGAGGTGCTACACAATGGAACTGAACCTGGTACCATGTGGCTGAGATAAATAATTTTATATTTTAAAATTGTTATGATCTAATATGTCTGTAATTAAATCCTTGGGAGTTTTTCTCAACATTAATTTAGTATAGTTACTGTTAATGAGATTAACATATGCTTTGACAAAACAGTTGTTTTGTGCTGCTAATAGCTGCTGATTATCAATGTATTAACATATTAGCAACAGAATTTACTGTTGAAATCATTCGTTCTAGTTATTCCAGTTGAGCAACAATAAAGTTTTACCACTCCTGATTTGTGTCACTTTCCTCTGCTGCTATTTCTGTAACAAAGTATTTCTGAAGGACCAGAAGATTACTCATCAACAGACGCACAGACAATAGACTTCCTCAAATGCTCAGTGAGGGGAAGGATCATTAGGTGTAGTAAATAACTTTTGTTACCTAGGTGACCTAGTTAGGAGTGGAGGAGGAAATTCTTAAAGTTTAGTTGCAAGAATAAGAACAGGCTGGGCAAAATTCAGAGAGTTTCTATCTTTGTTGGTAACTAAGGGCCTCTGTCTCAGGGTGAAAGGCAGATTGCATGATGCCTGTGTATGTACAACTATGCTACATGGCAGTGAGACATGGGTTGTTATGGCAGAGGACTTGCAAAGAGTTGAAAGAAATAAAGCTAGCATGCTCCACTGGGTGGATAATTGATATGCTCAACATGTAAGAAATGTGTTTGTAGAAACTCCATATGTTGCAACCAGTTCAAGCTTTGGATACTTAAATGGTGTGGCGGTATCATAGAAAGGTTAACAAAGAATATAGTCTTTGTGTGTGGTGAATGTGCGAATACAATAAGCACTAAAAATACACTGACAGCAGACTTCCTCAAATACTTGGGAGAATACATAGAAGTAGTTGATAGCTTTTGTTACCTAGGTAACCAAGTAACATGGGCTTTGACTACAGAGGACTTGCAACGGCTTGAAAGAAATGAAGCTAGCATGCTTTGCTGGATGGGTAATGTTTGTGTGCTTTCACAACAGAGTGTAAATGATTTAAGAAGAAAATTGGATATAAGAGGCATCAGATGTTGTGTGCAAGAGAGAAGACTGTGCTGGTTTGGTCATGTGATGTGTATGGATGAGGACAGATGCTTAAAGAAGTGCTGATCTCCAATTGTGGAGGGAACCTGTGGAAGGGGTAGGCCTAGGAAGACATGGGACAAAGTGGCCTCACTGAGAAAATGACAAGGAACCAGGAGTTATAGCGTCAAGCCAAGTAAAATCACTGTCATCCATACATACAGGCTTGTCCTTTACAGGTGCCAGTGCCACATAAACTGCATTTGTGCTGCGTAAACACACATATGATGGTGGAATGTGAAATACTTTTGTATGACCAACAAGTAGAGGGATACTGCAGTAAAGGAAGACTTATCTTTATGCCTAAGGATAAGTTGAAGAAATCACAAAAGTCTCTACAGCTTAATTTGACATCTTGTGAAAGTCATTGCTTTGATCAATCTGCATGGCATAAAATGTGTCATGATGCATCAAAACAATTTGAGTTGAAGAAAAAGAACAATTAAAGAACTATATCCTGCAATCAACAGACACACTTGTCCAATCTCAGGTAAAATCAAAATTACCAACATTCCTATTGCACCTTTATATCAAAATCCACGCCTGAACTCAAATTACATTCATGCATCCATCACAAGCTCCTTTTATTTTTAAAGTCGTCTTTCTTTTTCTCCTTCAAACACTCGTATATCGAAATCAACAAGAGTGACAATCATATGAAATCATTGATTTGATGCTGACTTATTTGACATTAAGCTTTTTAATGTTTCTCTCCCTCTCTCTTTTTCTTTTCTCTCCTATTCTCTCTCCTTATCCCTCTTCCCTTCCTTGTGATGATATTTCCTTTTCTGTTTATGAGGAGAGGGAAAGTGTTTAGGTCAATCATGTTCAATTAATAAATTGTAATGTCTCTCTCTCCCACTCTCTTTCTCTCTCTTTCTCTCTCTCCCCCACTCTTTTTCTCTCTTTCTTTCTCTCTCTCTCTCTCTCTTTCTCTATCTATCTGTCTGTCTGTCTGGCTGGCTGGCTGGTATGGCTGTCTGTCTGTCTGTCTGTCTGTCTGCCTATCTATCTATCTATCTACCAACCCACCTATCTATCTATCTATCTATCTATCTATCTATCTATCTATCTATCTATCTATCTATCTATCTATCTGTCTGTCTGTCTGTCTATCTATCTGTCTGTCTGTCTGTCTGTCTATCTATCTATCTATTTGTCTATTGATAAATTAATCAGTCCATTTCTCCCTCTATCAGTCTGTCTGTGCATAGACCGTCCATCCATCCATCCATCCATCCATCCATCCATCCATCCTTCTATCCGTCCGTCCGTCCGTCCGTCCATCCGTCTATGAGTCTGTATGAGTATATTTCTTGTAATTGCTAGACTATGTTTGCTTCCAGCAAAACAGGCTGAATGTCTAGTCACCCATGTCAAATCATCATCATTCAAGCACTGCATCTAAGCAGCTCATCCCAGTTACATCAGGTGACTAAGTTCCCACTGTCCTAGTGCTTGGAATCTCTGATTAACACATATTCCATAGCCATGATACAGTGCTGATCCACGTGGGTTCTGTTAGAATAGCTGTATGGTAATAGAAGCTGTTATTTAACCCTACAAGCAAAGAGATAATTTATAACCAATCTTGTTAAAAAAAAAAAGACTGTATATAAATTAGATATGAGAATTATTTCTAGTTGTTCTGAAAGAAATTAGGAGATTTAACACATTTTTTTTACCATATTTCTGTTGAGATACACTGCTTTTGTTTCAATTCATTTTGAAAATAAAGAATTCAGTAAAAAGACTTTGTCGTTATTAAGCTGATGTTGGAAATGTAAATTAACATGAAATTTTGGTGGAAGGTTTTAATCTAGAACACTTTAAAGCAAAAGGTTTATATCATAAAGTCAAGGGTTGTGTCTTGCGGGTTGATACTGAAAGGGTTAAAACCTCTATAATACTTGGGTCAGGCAGCATTTGTGGCAGTGGAAGCAGCAGCAGAAGTGGTGGCAATGACAGAAGGGGGAGTAGCAGAAGTGATGGCAGTAGTGGCAACAGAAGCAGAATGGCAACATTGGCAGCAGCAGCAGCAGCAGCAGTATAAGCGAAGGTATATGCAAAGGTAGCAGAGGGAGCTGTGGAAAAATTAGCGAAAGCAGTGGCAGCAGGAACTACTGTGAAAGAGGCAGTAGCAGCAGTAGATGCAGCAATGGTAGTGGCAGGAGTAGCTACAGTAGTTGTGCAAGCAACGAAAGCCAGTGGCAGTGGCAGTAGCTGCAATAGAAGCTGCAATAGAGGCTGCAATGGCAGTGGCAGCAGAAGTGGTGGTAGTAGTAGTGGCAGCAATGGTAGCAGCAGCAGTAGAGGCTGCAGCAGAACTGACCACAGTGGGAGCAGTGGTTGTGGAAGCAGCAAGGGTAGTGGCAGCAGCAGCAACAGTAGTAGTAGCAGCAGCAATGGTAGCCAAAGCAGCAGTGGCAACAGTGGTAGCCACAGCAGCAGTAGCAGCAGTGGCAGTAATGGCAGCAGTGGTAGTGGCTGCAGTGATAGCGGCAGCAGCAGTAGCGGCAGCAGTGGTAGCAGCAGCAGTGGTAGCAGCAGCAGCGGTAGTGGCAGCAGTGGTAGCAGCAGCAGTGGTAG
>NC_068996.1:50416649-50425304 GCF_001194135.2 Octopus bimaculoides | reverse complement strand
GTGGTGGCGATGGCGGCGGTGGTGGTGGTGGTGGTGGTGGTGGTGATTTTGTTGGTGCTGGTGCCAGTGGTACCGATAGTGGTGCTAAATGTTTGCATTCTTAAATGTTTGCATTCTTAAAGATTCACATATGCAACAACATACATGTGTGTAGCAACACAAATTTATCTAGCTTTATACTTACACAGCTAGCCACCTACCTACCTACCTATCTATCTACCTGGCTACATGCAAACAGATCTACCTGCATACCAACTTAAATATATGCATACATACTTAAAACATGAAGATGACAGTTATATCAACAAGAAGTGCAACCGCTCTTGGGCCACAAGATCACATCACACTTGAAAGGATACGCATTTGCACATTTGGAATCCAAGAACAGGAGATTGCTTCAAAATACCTGGCAAACAATAAAAGACAGTAAAGCCCCTTGATTCCCTACATGCAACTGAAAATGCAAGTTATGTCATATTTCTATAGCAGACATTACGTACATGTTCAGCAGCTTCCCCCAAAATATCAAGATACTACCTCCCAATGCAACATGTTATTGCTAAAAGAATAATACAATGTTGCCAAAAAATAAAAGCTTTCCTGGAATAAATATAGAGATCCAGGACCCTTCCCTTGTTATTGAATACATGCATAAACATCAACACAAGAAATACTGGTGAATCATTCCCATCAAAAGTGTTAACATAAGAGGCTGGATATTCTTGTATGAGACATTCATAAAAAAAATGTGTATACTCTTTTACTCTTTTTACTCTTTTACTTGTTTCAGTCATTTGACTGCGGCCATGCTGGGGCACCACCTTTAGTCAAGCAAATTGACCTCAGCACTTGTTCTTTGTAAGCCTAGAACTTATTCTATTGGTCTCTTTTGCCAAACCACTAAGTTACGGGGGACATAAACACACCAGCATCGGTTGTCAAGCAATGCTAGGGGGACAAACACAGACACACAAACACACACACACACACATATATATACATATACATATATATGACGGGCTTCTTTCAGTTTCCGTCTACCAAATCCACTCACAAGGCTTTGGTCGGCCTGAGGCTATAGTAGAAGACACTTGCCCAAGATGCCACGCAGTGGGACTGAACCCATGACCATGTGGTTGGTAAGCAAGCTACTTACCACACAGCCACTCCTGCACCTATACCTTCAAAAATCAAAGTGAAAACAGAAAACTACAGCTGTTTCAAAGCTTACAGCAGAAGTTCTCAAATATTTTGGGCCACTGCCCCCACCTTCGTAGCCACATAATATTCTCAGTGCCCCCACCCTTATTTTTACGTATAAATAAATATTTTATATTTTACTAATTTATATATACTATGAATCATTTGATATTTAATGTAATATTATTAACTTGCAAGGTGGTGAGTTGGCAGAATCGTTAGCATACTGGGCAAAATGCTTAGCAGTATTTCGTCTGTCTTTATGTTCCGAGTTCAAATTCCGCCAATGTCGACTTTGCCTTTCATCCTTTCAGGGTCAATAAATTAAGTACCAGTTGTGCACTGGGGTCAATCTAATCAACTGGCCCCCTCCCCTAGAGTAGAAAAGAATATTTTATAATTTGTATACAATAATATAATAATATAATAAATTCATAGCAACCCCCAATCTACTGCATTCTTCTCAACACCTCCTTTTTCTCTACCCTACCACCACTCCCTTACGCACCAGCGCCCACCTGAACCATCTCAATGCCCACCAGGGGGCGGTAGCATCAACTTTGAGAACCTATGCCTTGCAGCTTCTATAGAAAGATTATAAATTCACATTTATACCAATAGAAATTAGTGTGTTTAGTTTTGTAAGTAAAAGTCTAAGTAACAATGTAGATAAGCTAGGGTTTTCAGAAAAAGAAGTCAACCATCTGATCTTACACATTACGAATAAAATCTGTAAAGCAGAACAGTGAAAATATGTGGGACTTTCCCTCAGGTTTAAAATGTGACATTGTTTTTGTTATCTACATTCAAAAAATGGATCTTTGTATCTTCATGCATATGAACATACATACATGCATACATACATGTACACACACATATATATATACACATGCACAAACATACATACATACATACATGATGATGATGATGATGATGATGATGATGATGGCCATCCACTCGTGACCGAGGAAGACCATTGCTGACCTTCAGGAACATTGTGCGCTCTAGGACTAACTTATATTTTGCATGCTCTTGACAAGCATACACGACTGCAAACATTGCAGACCAAACTTCTGGAGGGCTGGTGCAATCCCTAAGGACATACATACATAATTAAAAGAATGAGACAGTGAAGCCATTGGAGTTCCAAGATGCAACTGTAAATGTACATTATGTCATATTTCTGTGAAAGACATGACACATGTAATTAGTACCTGCCCTAAAATGTCATCAAGGTACTACTTCCCAATGCAACATGATGTTGTTGCAAAAACAATATGCAATGCCATCCGGAGAGAAAAAGATTGTTATGGAATAAATACAGAAAATCCCCCTGTTATTGAATAAGTACACAAACGACATCACAAGTAATACTAGAGAACATTGCCATCAAAACATCTGTCAAGTGTAAGCATAACAGGCCAGATATTGTTATTTGGGACAGAAAAGAAAAAGGATGTGTCATCATGGAGGTCAGCTGTCCTGCTGATGTGAATATATCTTTGGAAATCAAAGTGAAAGAGAATAACTATGTACAAATGCTTTGAAATATCTAGCGTTTATACTCAAATTCTAAATTCACACTTAAATGAATAATAATTGGGGCACTTAGAATTATGAGTAAATGCCTAATCAACATTGTGGATAAGCAAAAGTTCTCAGAAAGAGAAATCAACCAACTGATTCATAAATTACAAATACAATCTGTAAGTGGAACAGTAAAAATATACAGGACTTTACTCAATCAACTTTAAAATGTGGTATTGTTTTTTTATTATCTAGATCCCAATGATAGTTTTGTATCTTTGTTAGAAACCAACTTCTTCCTCAAAGAAAGTACACACACACACACACACACACACACACACATACGTGATCAATCTTACCATTGTTAACTTTTCAAGAACCTGGTGAAAGGTGTCAGAAAGAGGATTTCAAACCTGTCCTTGAATAAAAAATTTTTTTGAAGCTGCAGCCCCCTATTACAATGAGACTTTGGCAGTGGTTATAAAGAATACATTTCTTTTATGCCAGGACCTTACACCCACAAAAGAAAGCTACTGCTGTAAAGTCATTTCGTTTTTCCCCCACCATTCTCACTCAACATCAAGACATGCATGGGATAGATATTCCCTAAATTAGTGGACAAGCATTTCCCGTAATCCTATAGACATGGACGATTATTTAATAGACACAACTTCAGGGTCTCATTTAGTTGTGTACCTAATGTTAAAAAGATTTTTGTGAATGTCCCTAAAGCTCACACAGCTGCAGGATGTTAATATAGGATTAGCAGTGAATGCCAAGTGAGTGGTTGATGCAACTCTAAGGCCATGGTCTATGAAGCAGAGGTGGTGTCCACCATTAAATGCAGCAACAGCAGTAACAACAACAGCAGCGCCAACAGCGCACTCAGCAGTAACAACAGCAATGACAGCATGAATATCAGCAACAGCAACAACAGCAGCAGCAACAGCCCCAGGAACATGTCCAACAATAACAGCAGCAATAGCAGAAGAAACAGTATAACAACAGGGTCTCCTTTAAGATCCCAGAAAGACACGACATTATGTCTTTAGCCAACTATATGTGGTATTTAAAAGAAGAGGGTACACCATACAAGATTAAATAGAAGCTCCTGGAACAGCCTGGACCATTCCTCAACAGAGGCAGATGATACAAACTTTGCTTGTTGAGAGGGCAAAAATCCTAGAAATTTTGCTGAACCCAGAAGCTCTCTTACATTCTAACAGTGAAAAGTTTAGTCATTGCCCTTCACGAGAGAAAATTCATGTTGGAGACATGGATTTCCACACTTGCTGATTAGTAAACAGTAATTGTACATTAACTGACCTGTTTCAGAGACAGCAAGAACTGATTAAGCAAGATAACTCCATCTCACCCAGAAGGAGGATTTTGCTTTGAAGAATTTCATTTCAGGGGTTTCTTCATAAACTTGCTGACAAAGATTGTAGTCTTACCATCATTAGCAAAGAGGTTATGTGTCTCAGGCTAGCAGGTCTGCTTAATCACCTATATTATTGAGAGCAATAATAGATATGAAACAAATAATAACTTTCTGACCAGCCATAGCAACCAGCAATTACATCAATATTACATAAATGTTTATGTTTGTTTGTGTGTAAGTGTGTGTGTGTGTGTGTGTGTGTGTGTGTGTAAATATATATATATATATATATATATATATATATATATATACGACAGGCTGACAGGCATCTTTCAGTTTCCATTAGCCAAATACAACAGCCAAGAGCTATAGCAGAAGACACTTGCCCAAGATGAATAACTGTGAGACTGATCTTAAGATGGTTGGGCAGCAAGCTTTTTACCACATGGCCATGAAGGGAATCTCATTTTTAAAATGTCCTATTTTGTGGGATTTTCCCTGTAATTTCAGTAAAAGTTAACCTTAATGTTCACAGTGATAGATCAACATTTGTCGGTTGAAGGATTATCCTATATATTACAGTAGAAAAATTAATTTTTGCCCCATAATGTATTTTAATGTATTTTTCACATAAATGTTAGGCTACAGATTTCTCAGGTTTATTATCAGAGAAGTACTGTAATTACTTTATTATAATTGATGTGATAAAAAATACACCCAGCATCATTTTTTATGTTTTAGCAGATCAAATACATTGAGCAGTATAATCACTATGAGTATTTTATCTCTGAATGATTGGTACGTACTAGTACACCTGTCACAGACAAAAAATATGCATACCACAGTATTCAAACTAAAAGTAATTGAAGATACCAAGAAGACAAATAACTGTAGTGTAACAAGAGAATTTGTGGAGGCGCAATGGCCCAGTGGTTAGGGCTCCACAAGGTTCCCTGCAGCTTTCACCACAACTTTCTCTCACTCTTACTTCCTGTTTCTGTTGTGCCTGTAATTCAAAGGGTCAGCCTTGTCTCACTCTGTGTCACGCTGAATCTCCCCGAGAACTACGTTAAGGGTACATGTGTCTGTGGAGTGCTCAGCCACTTGCACGTTAATTTCACGAGCAGACTGTCCCATTGATTGGCTCAACAGGAACCCTCGATGTCGTAAGCGATGGAGTGCCAACAACAACAACAAGAGAATTTAGTACCTCCAAAAAATTTATGAGAGACTGGAGACTAAACATCAGACAATGTAAAAACCAAAATGTGTTTAAAGACAGAGGTCAGCTGGAAAATTGGAGAAGAAAATTGCTGATGGAAAGAACCATTATTGTGCAAAAGGAGGATCTTCATGGTTATCGTCACTGCTTGTTGAAATCTTTAAAATGTTTTTTAATGTATCATATAGATGAATCTGAATTTGTTATTCATTTATTCTAGAAAATGTTTGGGAAAATGTGACAGGTGTTCAAAGTTTGATAATTTTCATGTCTGATAATTTTCAATTAGAAAACAGTGCATTCACTGCCTCTTTCATCAGCTGTCACAATAGCAAGCGGGGGGTGGGCGCATGGCATATCAAAACATTAAACTAGTGGCAGTAAACAGTAAAGAAAAAAAGAAAAAGATTTGCAGGCAAATTAAATATTTAAAAGATATGAGCAAACCCATAGGAGTTGCTAGAAATAACAGTCAAAACATTGCTTAAAACAGACATTTATTAGTTAAAAAACTCAAGAACAATAAACTCTGGGATTTTATAAAATAAATTATCTTTCTCATATTTTCTTCTCCACATAAATTCCCAAAGATAAGAGGCAATCATGGAATGGTGTGTCCCACACCAGTGATTGTTTTCACGCTTTAAAGATGTCCAGGTGCTCTCAATTTGTTGATTACACTTGATTCAGTGGTTACACTCCTTGTGCGCATGCACAGCATCTTTGGTTACTATGGAAACAGAGTTCTTCGCAATCAGCTATGGGATTCATGGTGCTTCTTTGCTTACTATGCTAACAGAACTTCACAGTGATGTGTAAAATATTCACTTCTGATTGGCTAAAATACGCAAATTTTGAAAAGTTTAAAGGCTAATAACTTTTTATTTATGAATTTAGCGGTTCAGCAAAAGAGACCGATAGAATAAGTACTAGGCTTACAAAGAATAAGCCCTGGGGTCGATTTGCTCGACTAAAGGCGGTGCTCCAGCACGGCCACAGTCAAATGACTGAAACAAGTAAAAGAGTGACAATAACCACAAAGATCCCAAAAGGAATCTAAGAAGGACAGAATTTTTAAATTCAATTTTTTTGAAACTGTGAGTACACTTTAGTGCAAGTGATTTCATCTGATTTTGACTCTGAAAAATACAGAAGGGACAAGTTACATGGTTTTGTATTTCTCTCTTGTTAATAAACAAAAGCATTTTTATTTTAAGCCTTATACACAAAACTGGGATATTTCTTTGGATGCATCAATGAAGTTATGATTTGGACTGAAAGAACACTAAGTGGATCTCTTCAGTTTTGCTCACATATTTTTTAATTACTTTTGTTTTTTAACTAAACAGTTTGAAACTTCGTATATTGGTGTAATTTCTCACGCTGAACAGTTTACTTGCAACATTTTTGACAAAATTTCATAGTTTAGAAGTTGTTTCATGTTAAAGTTGTCGTATTTGGGTAATTTTAATCAATCAACAATGTGTATCCAGCTGAGTAAAGCTACTGCTGTTTGTGATAGTAATCGAAGATCAACAACCTCTGGGTCATCTCTACTAAATGTCACTACTCTGTTCCATTTTATTTTTGTTTACTGCCTGTGTTGCTTTTTTTTCTTTGCTTTTCGATTGCCTCTTTGTACAAGTGGTGAAAAGGCAAATGTTCGAAGAGGCAATTGGAAAGCAAAAAAAAAAATAATAATAAAGCGTGTAATATGCAATGCATGCAGTAAACAAAAATAAAATAGAACAGAGTGGTGACATTTAGTAAAGATAACCCAGAAGTTGTTGATCTTCAATTACTATCACAAACAGCAGTAGCTTTACTCAGCTGAATACATGTCACTGATTGGTTAAAATTACCCAAATACAACAACTTTAACACAAAATGTTGCCAAAAATGTTGAAAGTAAACTGTGTTCAGTGTGAGAAATTACACCAGTATACGAAGTTTCAAACTGTTTACTTAAAAAAATATAACTAAAAAATCTGTGAGTGAAACTAAAAAGATACCACTCAGTCTGTTTGAGATTTTAAATGGAAAAATATTTATTCTTATCATTAACAAATAAATGTTGTCATCAGCAATAAGGAGGCAGGAAAAGGGAATGGTTGTGTCTAGCATGCCAATTGTGATTCACTGCCTGCAGGTGGTAAAAGAGTTTTATTTATAGTTTGCCTGTTCACCCCTCATCCCCCAACAAAAATGTGAGTACAAAAACAACAGTTGAGCATATCCTGTTCACCAGATGGTTAGTTTATTTAGTGATGTGATCAACTTTTAGTTGAATTACATTTGTGCTAATTCAGTCATCCCTGATGTCCCTGATGCCCCATCACAAATCCTGATTGTCAAAATATGGCAACCTGGTTTCAATTCCTAGCTGTCTGTGATTGCCTAATATTCTTACCACAAAATCATGTGGCCACCTACTTTTTGTTTAACATAGGTTTCCAGTCCTTAAAGTAATTAGGGCATACCCAACAATTAGGTCACCTACTTATTTTAACTCTTGGTTTCATTGTTGCTGATTACAATTTCACATCTGTCAGTATATTTATTGATTTTGTTTGCTTTTGTTCTTATATATATCTATATAAACACACATATGTATGTATGTGTGAATATATGTATATATTTGCATGTATGTACATATGTAGACATATTTGTGTGTGTGTATCTATATATATGTATACACAGACATGCAGGAAGTAATTAGACACCTTTAATTATCAAATATATTTTATTTAATATGCAAAGCGAACAGTTGAAATGTAGTCGATAGGTAGGACTACATACTTTAGTATTTAGTTGACATTCCCTTTGCAGTGTTTAATTCAGAAACTCTTTTTGGCATTGAACTGATGAGCTTTGTGATTGTCTCTTGTGGAATTTCTGCCCACTTTTCACTCAACAATCAAAACAATTCATCTTAAGATTTAGGTTTCTTATTTCTTTATTGCCCGCAAGGGGCTAAACATAGAGGGGACAAACAAGGACAGACAAAGGGGCTAAGTCGATTACATCGACTCCAGTGCGTAACTGGTACTTAATTTATCGACCCCGAAAGGATGAAAGGCAAAGTCAACCTCGGCGGAATTTGAACTCAGAACGTAACGGCAGACGAAATACTGCTAAGCATTTTGCCTGGTGTGCTAATGATTCTGCCAGCTCGCTGCCTTAAGATTTAGGTTTCTGTTGAGTTTTTTGTATAGCTCTATCTGGTATGCTCCAAAGATTTTCAATTGGGTTCATGTCAGGAGATTGGCTCGGCCAAGGAAGCTTTTTGATCCCATTTTCAGTCAGCCATTGTTGATTCCTTTTC
>NC_068996.1:50415390-50416639 GCF_001194135.2 Octopus bimaculoides | reverse complement strand
GGCTCGGCCAAGGAAGCTTTTTGATCCCATTTTCAGTCAGCCATTGTTGATTCCTTTTCACTGTGTGGCATGGAGCCCCATCTTCCATGGATAAAAACTCATTTTTCATTATGTTATTGCGTGAATATATCAGAAGTAGTCCTTGCTTAAATATTTCGATGTATTTTTCAGAATTTATGGTTCCAACACATTCGATCAGCTCAGAACGACCATTGCTGGAGACAGCTCCCTATACCATTACAGAGATACTGCCATGTTTCACAGTTGGTTGGAGTCATTTCAAATCAAATTCTTGATTGGGAAGCCTCCAGACCCAAACACATCCACTGTCTGAAAATAATGCAAATCTGGATTCATCTGAGAAAATCACTCTATCCCAAAATGAACGGGATTTTTCTGACATCTCCTTAGTCCATTTCTTTCTTTTTATGATATTAATTGGTTGAAGGAGAGGTTTTCTTCTAGCTGCTCATCCATAATACCCAAGCTTATGCAGATATGTAATACACATTCTTGGACTAGCTTCTAGCTGTTTTGCAATGTCAGAAGCCTTCAAACGGGGTTCGTCTTCCACAATTCTTTTCAAACAGTGAAGCTTCCTTTCCAAGGGCCTAGGTCAGCCAGGACAAGAATATATTGATTCTTTTCCTTGGCTTTTGAATTGCACTATAATTCTATTAACATTAGCAAGAGGAATTTGAAGATTTTTGGCAATTTTTCGCTGGCTAAGACCAGCCTCAGATTTCCCAACAATATGACTTCTTTGAAAATCTGACAGTTCTGCTGAATTTTTTGTGTGTGGCCTGGTTACTCTTCACAAATGTTTAATACAATGGCCCCTGGAATGAAAAAGAATAATTACATGAAAACACATTAAGACGCTTAGAAATTTGTTAAAATGTCTTATTGTTGAGTTTGATTCTCTTTCTTTTCCTGATAAGAAGATTACATTATTTTACACCGTTTATTCGTTTGGAATAATACCAATATTGTCTTCGAAACATATGTCGGAAGTAAAAGAATTTAAATGACACCTGCATTTAACTCCATTTATTTACTTATACTATACAAACTACTGTACATTAACTCAGAGTTTCTGCCTTTGAACAGGTTGCTACATCCTTGTTACTTGCGTGAATTTTGCTACCCTGGTACTGTTAATTGAATTTTCCGTGTTAACTGTAAACAAAAGAAAATTCACTCATCCATTTATATATGTATATATTATATATATATGTGTGTGTATATA
>NC_068996.1:50412790-50415372 GCF_001194135.2 Octopus bimaculoides | reverse complement strand
TATATATACATACCTGTGACTCATTGGGTCACAACCACCCTAAGTTGAAAATGTTGATGTGTGGCAGCAAAGGAAAAAATACTATTCCAAACTTCATGCAATAAAATTCTTAAATAATAGTTCTCCTGTCTTTGGTGTGACAGCATAAACATGACCAAGCGTTTCTTCTATGAAAACGTTCAAATGGCCTTCAACTTATTTTCCTTGCTTTCTTCTTTGCCATTCTTTGTTACTATTGTTCCAAGTGAAATACATGGGAACTTCAGTATAAAGTAATGTTTTTGCAAAGTCATCATTGATGCACAATGAAAAGAATTCTTTCAATGTTGTTCTCATATGTTGCTCATTGACAGCCATATCCTCGTTATTTCTGAGCAATATTCTTTGTTCGTCTGGCAGATGAACTTCCAGTCTCACTATTGCAGGTATTCTTTCATGAACTGAAAATCCTAAAATGGATGCAACTGCTCCAGATGGTCCAATATACCTCCCCATTAGAAACTGACTAATTTCATTATCATTGTTTATTTGAACAGCAGATTTGTCATTTCCTTTCAGTGTGTACTTGATGAAATACTTAACTGACCTCACTGAGGCAATGATTTCAAGGTTGCAGTGACATTTGAATGCTCTCGAAAGAGTTTTATTGCCAGGTACAACCCATTTGTTGTTACTTGTTTTTCAATTCTTATCAAATTCAACTCCTCCCATTGCAACTGTCTACAAAGAGATAGTCTCTTTGGTTTTTTTTCTTTGCCTTTGGATTAAGATGATAAAGATTAATATTTTGCAGATGGGAAGTTCCTATTGATAACGCTAAAAAATAACTTAGGGAGGTTTAACTGGAGGGAGAAAGGGAGTGTAAACCATACAATTTCCCGTTTCCTCCCAGAATAGTTCCTTTTCTGCCCTGTATTGTTATTGCTACATTTGAAAAATCTATAGAGTCTTCTAAAGTGTTGTTGATTTCTACATTCGGTGGAATTATTTATAGGATGTGAGTTAATGTTAGAATTCGTAATATTTGGAAACTGTTTGCCTAATGTTTTTCTAAATATCGTGTTTTTAATATAGTATATTTTACTGTTAAAACTGCTGTCTTTTAGTGCTGTATCATAAAGGGGTCGCCTTTGATTATTCCATTAATGACACTATGAGGATGATTTGATAAGGCGTGGATATACTTAATAGTTTTACTAGGCTTATGATAGGAGTAGAGTAAGCCTTTATCCAAATTTAATGTTACATCCAATATGTTAACACATTTAGAGACATTTTCAAATATGATTTATATATATATATATATATATATATATATATATGATATCTATATATATACACATATATCACCATCATCATCATCATCATTTAATGTCTGCTTTCCAAACTGATCTGCCAAGGTTTCTACAGCTGGATGCCCTTCCTCACACCAACCACTCTAAGAGTGTAGTGGGTGCTTTTTACATGCCACCAGCATGGGAGTCAGTCAGTCTGCATTGACCACGCTTGAATGGTGCTTTTTACTTGCCACCAGCACAAGTGCCAGTCAGATAGTACTGGCATCAACCACACTCGAATGGTACTTTTTACATGCCACTGACACGGGAGCCAGTCAGACAGACTAGCACCTACCATGCTCGAATGATGCTATTTATGTCCCACCAGCACAATCACACTTGAATGGTGCATTTTACATGCCAGTCAGGTGACATTGACATTGGCCATGCTTGAATGGTGCTTTTAACATGCCACCAGCATGTAAAAACCAAGCGGCACTGGCATCAGTAACAACAACGATTTCACTTGGCTGACAGGTCTTCTCAAGCACAGCATATTGCCTGACAATTGAAGGGTACTTTTAAATGGGCCAGTTATGTTACACCAGCATTGGCCATGGCTATGACCTCACTTGGCTTGCTTGGGTCTTCTGAAGCACAGCATATCTTCAAAGGCTTCGGTCGCTTGTCATTGCCTCTGTGAGGCCCAATGTTCAATGGCTGTGCTTGACCACCTCATCTCATGTCTTCCTGGGTTTACCTTTTCCACAGGTTCCCTCCACTGTTAGGGTGTAACACTTCTTCACACAGCTGTCCTCGTCCATATGCAACACATGACTATAACAGCACAGTCATCTCTCTTGCATTCCATATCTGATGCTTCTTATGTCCAACTTTTCTCTCGACATTACATATCCAGTGGAGCATACAAGCTCCATTTCTTTCAAGCCTATGCATGTCCTCTGCAGTCACAGCCCATGCTTCACTGCCATGTAGCATGGCTGTTCACACACATGCACCATACGTCATCCTTCCACTCTGAGTGAGAGACCCTTTATTACTAGCAGAGTTAGGAGCTCTCTGAAATTTAAACTCTCTGAAATTTGCCCAGACTATTCTTATTCTGGCAGCTTCTCTCTCAGAGCATCCTTCCCAACTACTGACTTGGTCACCTAGGTAACGGAGCTATCAACTACTTCTAGTTTTTCTCCCTGGCATGTAATGGAATCTGTTTTCTGTACATCTTCAGTGTTTATTGCCCCAGTGCATCTGCTGCCACACACAAAAATTATCTTCCCAGTTAAT
>NC_068996.1:50404496-50409496 GCF_001194135.2 Octopus bimaculoides | reverse complement strand
GACCGTGTTAAATTTAGTGTTGTTTACATTTAGTGATGACTTGTAATATTCAATGCCCAGTATTTGGTACTCCATGTGATCTTAGGGAGCGAGTTTTGCCAACTTAAAAGGATGTACCAAAATGTGTTTTATTTGAATGAGAAAAAGAAAAGAATGTAGTTAAGAAAGATCTTTCAATTAAACAAATTGTCAAGGGATGGATGCCTTTTGCCAAAGAAGAATTATTTTTCTGCTACAATCTTGGCAATTTGTTTAATTTATTTCCTCTCCTCTCTATTATATATATATACATATGAATGTAGTAGATAACAGCTAGCCTCTGGCCGCATTTTGGACTCTGTTGTATCCCCTAATCTCATTGGTTGGTATTGGTGCAATTTGTCTCTTGCTCTATCATGCGCCAATTTGCAACCCACAACCCACAGCCTTCAAATAAGGTCACATGTGACAGTCTGTTTTCTACCCAGCTTTGAGCCTACACATTCTTTTAATACTCCAGCCTCTCCTCATCTCAAAGTCTTTCGGTTCCAGACCTTTTAAGGTCTAGCCACTGACCACACAAGACACAGCCAGTTCCAGCGACAACACAACAGCAGCCACCTGGAGACTCACAAACTTCGTCCAACAGCATTCGGCGACCTCCGTCTCCGTCGCCATCATCTGTCCCAACATCAACATCTCTCTGCGTACTCGCACTGGTTACAATACTGCACTGTTCGTGAATTACTTCACCTTGGATCAACAGTGAATATACAATCTGCAAGAACTTCTGTACCAAGTTACTCAGGCAGCAGCATTACAGCCACAACTTCTTATGACATGTACCGCTCCGGCTCTGCATCATCGCAGCATTTTCTTGATACAGTATTTCAACTATCGTGTACAATTGACTACGAACTTATTTATCATTTATCATTCTTGTACCTATAAACTTACTCCTCACTTTGATGGCTATAGACTCTTTCACTGTCTCTTCTTCATCGCCATCCTTGTATGTTCTTAACGTGCATACATCTATGCCTACATACACACGCATACATCTTATTCTTATGACGGCCTGTCTATTATTCTGTATATATGACGCACACACAATCACACAAGTTAACATATCAATAAATTTTCTCTTAAACATTCTACCTGGTTGTGTCTCTTATTTCCCTCTGGGACATACATGCATTTTTCTATTTATATTTATTGTATCGACCATATGATGTACTAAGGAGCCATTCTCATCACCTCGCTTCACACAGACGTCACAAATCGGCGACCCGTTCCAGTTCCTTGAAACTACAAAACAATTATAATGGGAGGAGATACTCCACAGGTATCATAAACCTTCAATTCCATTATACATATATTTGGTGACTTAGTATTAAAAATAATAAAGAAAACATAGCCAAAAAGTCTTATTATTTCACACAATTTCTAAATTTCAAGTGCATTGCGGGGCCTGAAAATATAAATTTTAGAGCTTGAGATTTTAACAGTCTTGTTTTTAAAAAATTTTGCAAAAGAAAATTGATTCATAACAAGGAATTTAAAAAATAAAATGAGGAAAAACATACGTGTTATAAATTGATCTTTTCCTCATTATTCAAAATTTCAAGTGGGCTGTGGAACCTAAAGATGTCAATTTAAGAACTTTAGATTTTAACACAATTGTTGCTAAATAATTTCGTAATAAAAAATGTTTTCTTAAAAACATATTTCAAAAATCTGTGTAAAAAGTACCTTTTTTTGCTCCACCCTATTGTTCAACCCATGCCAGCATGGAAAACAGACATTAAATGATGATGATGATGACGATGATGACAACATATAACTTTAACCATTTAGCATTTAAAATTGACATATCTGGTGCAAATATTCCACCTGTTTTATGTTTCAACTAGTCAGATCTGGCTTCTTACAGCTACTGTACAATGTCATTCTAAAAATAAACAGTCACATCATTGAAATGTCAAAGCTATGAGATAATGCCTGATTAATTCAAAACAATGTGAATAAATAAACTTTAGATTTGATAGAAAAATAATCAGAATCAGGGTTAAAACAACTCATCCAGATTTAACTGTCAATGACCATTAAGAAAATGTATTTAAACCTGCCATATCTGGCCCAAATATTCTGCCTGCTTTATGTTGAAACTGGCTACATTTGGCCTCTCACACCTCGCCTACAATGTCACTCTTAAAATAACTAATCACATCATTGAAATGTCAAAGCTATGAAATAATGCACGATTAATTCAAAACAATGTGAATAAATAAGCATTACCTTTGATAGAGTAATCTGAATGCTAAACGGTTAAACTGCATTAGTTATTTAATTAAAATAATGGTTCAGTATTGATATATGATTACTGTGACAAATATTACTTCAATAAAAGTAGATCAACAAAGAAGAATGAATAAAAGTAAAACAGCCAGAACTACTACAGGACAGTGTTTACTTAGTAGGATGTTTGGGTTGATGTGTTTACTCAACAATTATTGGTGTTATGACCATAATTGTAAATGTAATTGGCATACTGAAGGTATGATTAGAACACTGGACAAAATACAGGATGACCGTAAAGTCAGGACACATAGGTGAAACTGTATATTTTTCAATGATTTTATTCAATTACATTAATGAATAACATTTTTAGCATGATTCCCACCACGTACCAATTCAATTGTTTCTTCTTTAGACAAATTCATATTCAATCCGTGGAAGTATAAAACAAGAAAGCTAGTGACATTTCCTATGTATCCAGATTTGATGGTCATCCTGTACTCTGCAATATTTGTCTCAACTCTTTTCATATCTATGTATCTCCTCTTTGGCAAGAAACCTTTTCTGGTTCCTTCGTTCATGCTTTAATCTCATGTCACCTCACATAAAGCTGTCTCCCTTTCTACTGGATTTGCACTCAGTCAAAAGGGATCTTTGTCTTGTGAGCTACATAGGGATTTCACTAATGTTGGTATCATGAAAAAAAGCACCCAGTACACTCTGTAAAGTACTTGGTATTAGGAAGGACATCCAGCTATAGAAACCATGCCAAAGTAGACATTGGAGCACAATGCAGTCTTCTGGTCAGTCAGACTCTCTTAAATTGTCCTGCCAATCTGAGCATGAAAGACAGATGTTAAAAGAATGATGAAGCTACTATTTCTTTTTTACTGGGAAGCCTTTTTAAACAAAATGATGAAAAATTTAAAATCTAAACTACATTTTCTGCAAGTGTTCTCTGAGAACTAATATCAGCTACCCTTCCAAGTGAGATTGTAAGTTAATTTTTATGAAATTTTTTTTTTTTGTACTTGTTTTCCTGATTACTTTGGCTGAAAAAATAATGAATGGTACCATTGCATTACATTGCTTATTTGACAACGTTGGTTACACTGTTTTGCAGCTGTGTTTACATCTAAGAACTATGGGTTAGCAATATGTTGTGTTCTGAAAAATATTACCCATTTAGGGACAACAGCCATCATTGTTGTCATTGTTGATGGCAGTGATGGTAATGGTATTTTAACATCCACTTTTCCATGCTTGCATGGGTTGAACAGAATTTGTTGAGGCAAATTTTCTATAGTCGGATGTCCTTTCTGTCACCTACACATGTTTCCAAACAAGGTAATATTTTCCCATGGCAAAACATGTTTCTATGGAAGGCTGGAAACAAATAACACCACATTGTGAAGGCAATGCAACTATCATGTGATAGGGAAAGCATGTGGCTAGGTGGTTAGGGTATTCAACTCACGATCATAAGAAGATGAGTTCAATTCCTGGCAGTGAGCTGTGTCCTTGAGCAAGACACTTTATTTCATATCGCCCCAGTCCACTCAGCTGGCAAAAATGAGTTGTGCCTCTATTTCAAAGAGCAAGCCTTGTCATGCTGAATCTCTCTGAGCATGTTAAGCATTCATGTGTCTGTGGAGTGCTCAGCCACCTGTATGTTAATTTCACAAGCAGGCTGTTCCATTGATTGGATCAACTAGAACACACATCATCGTAAATGACAGAGTACCAGTCATCATGTGATATCAAGTGAAGGAGACACAAACAAACAAACAAACACACATGGATATACAAGGAGTGCTGAAAAATTCCTGGCTTTAAGGGTATCGTGAAAGGCCTGGTTGAAGGCTCAACCTTCTGAGTTCTTTTACAGGGTTTAGAAAGACAGAAGGACCACTGCAATAAGTGTGTGAATCGTAGAGGGGAATATCACTAACATCATTTAATGTCCAATGTCCATGCTGACATGGGTTGGACAGCTTGACCAGAACGGTCAAACAAGATAGCTGTGCCAGGATCTTGAATAAAATCATAATTAACTGATCCACGTTTATTTCCTTTCACCCAGAGCCAGGAACTTTTTAGCACCCCATTGTATATATTCAACAGGCCTTCATTTTCTGTCTATTAAATCCCCTCCTAAGCTATTGGTTGGCCTAAGGCTGAAGAAAAAGACATTTGTCTAAGGTGCCTTGCAGTGGGACTGAACCTGAAACCATTGTTGTTGCTATTGTTGTTGCTATTGTCTTTCTTTTGCTTGCTCTTTGCTCTTCTTTAATATATGTAACTTAGGAGGTTGTTGTCCTATTAAATCAACTCTTAGCATGCAATTAGCAGATTCAGTACATGAAGGGTGGGGTGAGCACCATGACCCACCCCCACCTCCACACACACACATATGCATGCAGACACTCTACAAGCCACTAAAAGCTCCATACTTGCTGCTGCTGCTGCAGTCATTTATTATTATTATTATTATTATTGTCATTATTATTATTATTATTATTATTATTATTATTATTATTATTATTATTATTATTGTTCAGTAGTTTTATTTTTATAACGTGCTTTCACTTCACTACCGAGCGCAGCTCTGTGCGCCTTGGGTATGTGCTGTGGTTTGCTGTGGTGCTCTTATGTTTACTGTATTGAAAGTGTTTTGCGTAGAATGTGTGCAGTACCCAGTAGTGCAATTTTCTGTATGTTAT
>NC_068996.1:50398197-50401056 GCF_001194135.2 Octopus bimaculoides | reverse complement strand
ATTGCATCCTGATGTCATCACTGAATTGTTTAACAATCGTTAGTAGGCCTTTGAGTTGTTGGTCATTATTATTATTATTATTATTATTATTATTATTATTATTATTATTATTGCTATTATTATTATTATTAATATTTTACTACTTATTCCTAGCATGCCTCAAATATTGACTAGTTTTTTAGCACTAATGAGAAGATATCTACAAATAGGTTGAGCTGTTGCTGAATGGATTTTAGAAAAATTAATCTGAATACGGAATTGCAAATGTCTCACTTTTTCCTTTATTCCCAACTACCATTTTCTTTTTTTTTTGTGTGTGTGTGTTTTGTTTTGCTAATGATTTCACTGTGAGGACAAAAACCCATGCTTTTTCATTATTCAGAGAGAATAATAGAAAAGCAAGTCAACCTGAACAAGCATCACACCTATTATTGAAAACCATTCAACGAACATAAATTATTCAATTTCTTTTTAATTTCATCTTCTATTGATTCTGAGCCTATCAAAGCCTTGGTAACAATACAGGTTAAGGTGATGAGATATTTATGTTAACTTAGTCTTAAAAAATTGCAGCAAATACATAATATACTTTATTATTTTATTGTTTACTTGTTTCAGTTATGGGGCTTGCGATAGGGATAGGGTTAGGTTTAGGGTTAATTTAAAGTAATGAGATATTTATGAAAACAAATTGCAGGGAATGGATAATGCATTTTATCTTTTTTATCTTTTACTTGTTTCAGTCATTGGACTGCAGCAGTTATGTTGGATGCATATATATGTCCCTAGATAATTCTTCTCTTTTTTTTTCTCATTTCTATGAGATAAAGTTCTTAAAGTTACTAGTTGTCGTGAATAGCTTTATTTCATTCTCCTTATAATACAGCAAAGCTTTTAGTATGTTGATGCCCAGAGAAGCAAGATGTTTGACATATGATGATTGACTGGTGGAGAGTATTCATATGGTTGTACATCTCTGGACAGCTTCCAGCAGAATCAATATTCTGGATAAGACCGGGATTTCGGACTTGAAGTGTTTTTAGTTGAACAAATTGAATCCAGTACTTTGATCCAGATCTATTGAAGGATTGTTCACATAGTGCAAACACACACATATACACGAGGGGGGAGAATGGGGTGCATTTGGTTCGACATGTCATCTATTAGTATCATTTTCGTCTAAAACATCAATAATGATATGACCTTCAGAGAAACCCAGGTCATAGCAAATGACAAAGTAAACAAACAAAACAAAACAAATCAAAATAAACAAAAATTAAATGAATCATAAATGAAAAATAACTGCCATGGCAACAGTTTGGTGTCCCATGGTTACTCTGACCGTTAGGGTTCAATGAAATTACTGAGGAAACATTAATCTGACTGAAATGAACACTGATGTGCAATAAAAGTTTAAATGGATTTTTTGAGATATTTCCTGAGTCAATAAATCGGTTTAGCTGTGACACACATTGACAGACACAATAGAATGTAGACATGATGGTAGCCTTGACTGCTTATACTTGTCTGACTGGATGTCTAAAGAAAAGATTACACCAGTGGATTGTTCTGAAATGAGATAATTAATAGGATTGGCTTTTGAGAAAAACAAAAATGGTAAATCTGTGGACTTATGTTTGTGTCACTGACACAGACATAAATATAACAAGCAACTTGAAATATAACCTACAAACTAACATCTTTCACATGTTTCAGTCATTGGACAGCAACCATCTTGGGGCATTGACCTAAAGAGCTTTAATCAAAGAAATTTACTCTGGTACTTATTTTTTAAGCTTGGTACTTATTCTAAGTTTGGTACTTATGCTAAGTTACCAGGATATATACAAATTGTCAATACTCACACACACACACACACACACACACAGTCAGCCTCTTTCTTCCAATCATTTCATCATGTTGAGCTGATAATCCCAACACATGTTTCTCTCTCTATTTTTTGTACCTCTTAATCCTTTCTGTCAAAGAGTGTAGACTCAAAACAATCAAAGACCTTTCCATTCTTCCTGAGCATCAAACTAATACAGCTGCTTGTTGTTCCCTCACCTATCTTCATCTTTTGTTTTCTGTAAATTTGAATATATATATGTATGACAGGCTTTTTTCAATTTCCATCTACCGAATCCACTCCCAAGGCTTTGGTCAGATTGGGATTATAGTAGAAGACTGTTGCACAAAATACCATACAGTGGAACTGAACCCAGAAGGATGAGCTTGGAAAACAAACTTCTTAACATACAGCCACACCTGTGCCAATATGTAGTTTTGATTTCCCCATTTTCTCCCCACCTTCAAAAAAACATGCAGGTAAATATGAATGAATTAAGGTAATTTATTTTTATTCTAAATAGATCCAACACAAACGTGGCTAAGACACAGGCATGGCTGTGTGGTTTAGAACCTTGCTTCATAACCTTGTTGTCTTAGGTTCAGTCCTACTGCATATGGAGGCATGTGGCTCAGTGGTTAGGGTCATGATTGTAAGATTGTGATTTCAATTCCTGGATCAGGTGATGTGTTGTGTTCTTGAGCAAAAGACTTCATTTCACATTGCTCCAGTCCACTCAGCTGGTGAAAATGAGTAACCCGGTGACAGATTGGTGTCCTGTCCAGGTGTGGAATATATACGCCATTGAAACTGGGAAACCAGCCCTTGTGAGTCGGCATGGCTCAAGAAAGAAACTTGACCATTACTTGTTGCAAAGTATCTTTGGCAAGTGTTTTCTACAAAGCTGTGGGCCAACCATGTCTTTCTAAGTGGATCCAATAAAGGCCCATCATATGTGTGTGTGTGTGTGTGTGTTGGTGTGTGTGTGTGTGTGTGTGTGTGTGTGTGTG
>NC_068996.1:50393196-50397757 GCF_001194135.2 Octopus bimaculoides | reverse complement strand
GGTGGTGGTGGTGGTGGTGATGGTGATGATGATGATGATGATGACACCAATGACAATGATGGGCAGGAGGAGTCTCTCTCTCTCTCTCTCTCTTTCTCTCTCCCTCTCTCTCTCCCTCTCTCTCTCCCTCTCTCTCGGTCAAATTCTTATGGATTTACTCGATGTAAATGCACAGCATTTTCTAGATATCATCATATCATACTAGATATGATGCTTGTTAAATTATAGTCTTAATATTGCGACTCTCTTTATGACAAGTAACAGCTCATAAGACCTGCTACTACAAAAATGATATTCATACTTATTTCTCAGTGAGGTGTAATTTATGACTGAAAGCACAGACAATTTTGTGGAGTTGCTGAATAATTCATAACTTTAAGCACAGGCTTTAATTTCTTGTTTGAGAAAAAGCTAGATATATATAGACTGCATGCTAACATAACTGTCCTCATGACCTTAACAAATCAAGAAAGAAAACAGACTAACAAACACAATTATATATACCTATACCCCTGGAAAAAATTACATAAGACACCACTACACGTATCACAATAATGCACATATTTCCCACAAACACTTCAAGATAATTCTTACTGGCTTTACAGCAAATCCAACCAAAGGACACAACTCCTAACTTAATCCCCCGCTCTTTTTTGTTTCATCATCTTTTTCACAGCAACCACAAACCGGATGTGTTAATCCACCTCCAACAATAGAGAGTGGTTGCTATATTCCCTTTCATATTGGCTAACTCTGATGAGCATAAGGTTATATAATCAGATTGTTACCTAACACTGTATTGTATTCCTAGTACAAAACCAATTGGTAAGATCAGCCATGATGGATATATAACACTGTTCATTTCAGATAACATATATATATATATATATATATATATATATATATATACACTCTTTTACTCTTTACTCTCTTTTACTTGTTTCAGTCATTTGACTGCGGCCATGCTGGAGCACCACCTTTAGTCGAGCAAATTGACCCCGGGACTTATTCTTTGTAAGCCTAGTACTTATTCTATCGGTCTCTTTTGCCAAACTGCTAAGTTACAGGGACGTAAACACACCAGCATCAGTTGTCAAGCAATGCTAGGGAGACAAACACAGACACACAAACACACACACACACACATATACATATATATACATATATACAATGGGCTTCTTTCAGTTTCCGTCTACCAAATCCATTCACAAGGCTTTGATCGGCCCGAGGCTATAGCAGAAGACACTTGCCCAAGATGCCATGCAGTGGGACTGAACCCAGAATTATGTGGTTGGTAAGCAAACTACTTACCACACAGCCACTCCTGCACCTAGCGAGGAAGCTACATACATTATTGATGTCACTTATTATATGTGTTTTTGTTTATGCGCTCATTAGTTGCAGGATAGTATCAGAGGGAAAAGTCCCTTTAAGTTGCCGAGTATTAAAAAATACTGAATACTTTAAACCAGACATGACAACTTATCTTGTAGTTGATTGAAAACAATGGCTATCACTATTTCACTTCTTTTTTTTTTTTGCAGCTCATCAGTATCATGCAATCAATTCACAACAAAACAAATTGCAGTAACTGATCTGCAAATGGTGTGGAGTCTATCTGCTGATGTACAACAGAAATGTGACATAATTGACATTTTCAATTTCATCTCGGTGCTCCAAGGATTTCACTGTCTCTTCTGATTATTCAGTATTTTGCAGCAATCTCCTTCTCATAGATTGCAAATGGACAGCCTTCACAGTATGGCATGATGAAGTGATGGTGAGGTCACAAGTCCAAGAGAGGCTGAACTTCATGTCAATATTACTGTATTCTTTAAGGCGGCGAGCTGGCAGAAACGTTAGCACACCGGGCGAAATGCTTAGCAGTATTTCATTTGTCTTTATGTTCCGAGTTCAAATTCCACCAAGGTTGACTTTGCCTTTCATCCTTTTGAGGTCGATAAATTAAGTACCAGTTGCATACTGAGGTCGATCTAATTTACTGACCCCCCCCTCCCCCAAAATTTCAGGCTCTGTACCAAGATCAGAAAAGAATATTACTGTCTTCTTTAAGTCTTCGGGAAACATACGCATGTGTAGTCTTCTTTTGGTATGCTATGCATTTCACATCCAAGTCGTGTTTGAGGTATGTTATTCTGACTGTTTTGGGGCTGTATAGAAGGTTGTCAGGAAGAGTGTGCTTCCTGAGAAGTTCACTTCTGACATGTACGCTGTTGTTCTCTTTGCTTTTTCAGCAATAAGTTTATGTATTTATTAATGCTGCTGTTGTTTAACAAGTGTTGTCTCAGAGAGAGAGACAGACAGACAGATAGAGAAAGAGAGAGAGAGAGGGAGAGAGGGGGGAGGAATATTTGAAGGCTGTCTGCACTGATCTCAAGCCTCTACCTCCTTCCTCTCTTCTTAGAGAGGATATCACTGTTGGTGTTGAAGTTAAGATCTTGTGAGTTTTAAAGTCTATGGAATGGATACAGACTAGTCAAGTATCCCAAATGTTGCTATCAGCACTGGTACTGCAGATGAATTGTGGGATATTGTCTTATAAGAGGAGAGTTTCAACTGCCATATTTTCCAAAGTAATATTCTCACATTACTCTGAGTTTATACATAACATCTCCATATATGTTTTCAGTAATACCAAGGTATTTGCAACATTCTTTGTGGAACAAGAGAAGTTGAGAGTCCATTCATACACACGTTTTGGTTTTGGTTGTTATTAACTCCAGATGCTTTTTGACATTGTAAAACATTTTTAGCATGTGTGTATGTATTATGTATGTGTGTACTTGTGTGTGAATGTGGTAAGAAATTTGCTTTCCATCCTCAAGGTTCCAGGTTCAGTCCACTGTGTAGTGTATATATATATATATATATATATATATATATATATATATATATTTGTTAAAGAGGACACCAAACATTAAGGCAAGGTAAACACCTCAAGTCGTATACATTATTATTATTGGAAAAAATTCACGACTTGAGATGCTTGCCTTGCCTTAACGTTTGTTGTCCTGTTTAACAATTATATATCTGCTGCTTTGGAAATCTGCAATGGCTCCATAACTAGCATCACGGCTATAACCTTGGAGTCCTAGTAATCCATTACAGCACTTCAGCTGTGAACTAAACCCCCATACTTTGTATGTGTGTGTGTATATATATATATTCACCAAGATAGATCGCTGACCACTACACACATTTTCTTCTCTCCTTGTTTCTCTCTTTGTTTCTTTCTGAGTTCCTTTCTGTAGAAGAGCATAGGCTCGAAACGTTAAAGACATTTTCAATTCCCAAGCGTTATACTAACATATCTATTTGTTTTCTACACCACCTGTCTTCGTCTGTTGCTTTTTTGTGAATTCTTCCTATATATATATATATATAGTTGAAATTTATAGAAAAGCAAAAGACGAAGACAGGTATATGAACAACAAGCAGGTGTATTATTTAGATGCTCAGAAAAATTTTAAAGTCTGTTACATTTCGAACCTAGGCTCTTCAGCAGAAAAGAATAAGAGAAAATAAACAGAGAGAGAATGAAAAAAATGTGTAGATTTAGGGGCTGAACATGGCAAATGATTAGCAAAAAAGGTGAAAGAAGATGTTGAAAGAGAGATAATAAATGCTGGTGACACCCAAATGAAAGTGCATGTGTATACGTGTGTATGTGAATATGTAAGTGTGTGTGTGTGAATGGGGCTAGTGACGTGTGTGTATATACATACATATACATACACATATACACACACACACACACACACACACACACACACATACATTTATATGTATTCCTGCATGTCTTTTTAATTGTAATTTTCCCACTTTACCCAGCATGACATAATGTTTTGTTATTTGCTGTAGAATATATATTCACCAAAATTAAAACTCCCCATCCTATCCCTGAGAGGTTTTATCTCTCTTCCATTTAACTTTTTTTTCTTTTAAAGTAAACCATGTGATTTAGAAATTAATTGCCTTTTGTTATTACTTTGACATTGTTGAACTGGCATAAATATTTTCAATTTTGGTCAAACAATAATCTACTGTTGACATACCATTAAAATGTCAAATTGGGTAAACTGATGCGATAACAATAATAAAAATGTGAGGAAACATATACATATCAGGCAGCACTGGCAGCGACCACACTTGAATGGTCCTTTTTATGTGCCACCAGCATGGGTGCCAGTCAGGCAGCACTGGTATCAACCACAACAATGACTTCATTTGGCTCAACAGGTCTTTCCAAGCAGTTTATTGTCCAATGATTGAAGGGTACTCTTAAATGGGCCAGTACTCTTAAATAGGCCACAGTGACAGTCTCACTTGGCTTGCCAAGTCTTCTATATATATCTATATATATAAAAATGAGAATGTGTGTCTGTCTGTCTGTCTGTCTGTCTGTCTGTCTGTCTGTCTGTCGGTCTGTCTGTCTGTCTGTCTGTCTGTCTGTCTGTCTGTCTGTCTGTGTGAATCCCTAAAACTCGAGAACTACGCAACCAATTTCATTCAAATTTTACACATGCCTTACTTAGGGTTC
>NC_068996.1:50381777-50390247 GCF_001194135.2 Octopus bimaculoides | reverse complement strand
TATATATACATGTGTGTGTGTGTGTGTGTAGTTCAATTTTGCAGAAAACAAAAGACGAAGACAGAATGTAGGAACAACAAGTGAATTAGTTTAACACTCGGGAAGAATAGAAAAGTCTTTTACGTTTCGAATCTACATTCTTCAACAGAAAGGAATAAGAGGAATAAAAAAGGGAAGAGAATAAAAAAGAAATGGGGAGAGGAAAAAAATGTGTAGGGCTTAACAGTTCAATATGATGAAATAGTCGGAAGAAAGAGGCTGAATGAAGGGGAAATAATAATGGTGACCAGGCCGAACGAATTTGCTCTTGTGTATGCATGTGTATGTGAGAATGATGTGTGTGGGTGTATATGTATGAAATAGGGGTGAGTCTGTGAGTATGCGAGCTGAAAAATATGTGGACCTGTGTGTGTGTATGTGTGTAAGTGACCCAGTGTGTACATTATATGGAGTGATATACGTTACATATACTGGTATGTATGTGTGTGTGTGTGTGTATGGACACGTGTACATATGTGTGCAGTTATAAATGTGTGTGTGAAAATGCATAAGCCTGGATGTGTTTGTATGTGTACAAGTAAGCTAGTGTATGTGTTGTGTGGAGTGATATGTGTTTTGTGTATTTGTGTGTGTGTGTGTGTGTGTGTGTGTGTGTGTGTGTGCATGTGTGCATATGCAAATGCTTGCATTTAGCAGTTGCATGCTTGCTCAGATGGTGTGTGCATGTGTGTATGTGTGTGTACGTTTGTGACCAAATAGTGTGCATGTGTATAGTGTATGTTTGTGGGAAAGTGTTTGTAGGTGTAATGGTGTGTGAAATGAGTTGAACAGTATGTATGGGTATTTGTATAGAGGTGTGTGTGTGTGGTGAGGGTTCTGAGGTAGGTGGTATGCAGGTGTGTAAGTGGAGGGGAGGGGCAGTTGAATGTAGAAGGTATCAGATGAAGAGAGGTAGCAAGTTGAACCCATAAGGCACAAGGAAATGAAGGGAGAAGATTAATTCCTGTTCATGGTGAAGGTGAGAGTCAGGGTGGCCCTGTACAGAGATAGTCTGAACACAGATAGATGTTGTAGTAAATGACTGGTAAAGCAGAAGTGGCACAAGACCGGGGTGTCATTGCCAAGTCTGATGTCTCAGAAGTGCTCCATAAACCAGTCAACCAATGTACAGGGAAGGATAGAGAGAGCCGGAGATGCAGTATATGACATTACTGGAAGTGCAGGTAAAGGAGTTGGTGATGTGATAGGGATGGTGGTGGATGCCAGTGAGGATAG
Organism: Octopus bimaculoides; assembly: GCF_001194135.2. Taxonomy (NCBI): domain Eukaryota; kingdom Metazoa; phylum Mollusca; class Cephalopoda; order Octopoda; family Octopodidae; genus Octopus; species Octopus bimaculoides. The sequence continues at coordinate 50,388,972 of NC_068996.1, read as the reverse complement.
TGGTGTTGGAGAAGTAGGGGCAGGTGCAACAGCATGGGTGAGAACAGGGGAAGGAACTAAGCTGGAAGACAGTGGTAGGGAAGAAACTGTGGACCAGGTCACGCAGGTTATGGGGTAATTTGAAGGAGGGAAGGAGTGAGTCAGAGAAGATGTATGAGGTGGAGGGGTCAGAGTGGAGTTGCTAGAAGACTCGGAGAATGGTGTGTTGGAGGGGTGGTAGGTGAGGAGGAAATGGGAAACAGATAAGGGTGGAGCAGGTGCGAGAAGAAAGAGCAGAGACACAGTCCACAGATCGTGCCCAGGTAAGGGAAGTGTGTATAATGGTGAGGGGATATCCATATTGGGTGAAGTGGCAAGCCATGAGTTGAGATTGGGTCTCAAAGTCATATATATCATCATCATTATCATCATCATCGTTTAACGTCTGCTTTCCATGCTAGCATGGGTTGGCCGATTTGACTGAGGACTGACAAGCCAGAAGGCTGCACCAGGCTCCAATCTGATTTGGCAGAGTTTCTACAGCTGGATGCCCTTCCTAACGCCAATATATATATATATATATATATATATTACAGGGCGTTCTATAAAGTGCTCTGAATTTGAAAGGTGGCTAATTAAAATGAATTCTTATAAACTTGAATTTTTATAAACATTATATTCTGCATATTTCTAATGAGTTATGTCTCCTGCTTAGGTATGGAACACAATGTTGGTCATATGTCCACCTGCACTGAGTCTGCATACATTTATGCACTCCTCAAAATTTCCAATAACTCTCTCACAGATGTGTGGCCCAATGCCTCTAATCACATACCTGATTTCAGCCTTGAGTCCAGGAATTGTGTATGGCTTCTTGACATATACCTGTGATTTCACATACCTTCATAAGAAGAAATTGCAGGAACTTGGTGGTGGCCATTGCTGGTCTGGTCACCATGCAAGGCTATCACTTGATATGGAAATTTTTTGTGGAGTAATGCAAGCATTTGGCACCGAATGTGGCAGGTCGCTCCATCCTGCTGAAACCAGAGGTTGTCAATCTCCGTATCTTCCAAGTTCAGTCATAACTGAGTGGATATCATGTCTTGGTAACGTTAATGGTAACTGCATTCCCTGCATCATTTTCAAAGAAGAACAGTCTAAGCACTCCACCTGCCCAAAAACCACACCACTCAGTCGTTTTCAGTGGATGCATTTCATGCTCTTACATTATTTGAGGATTTTCATTTCCCCAAATCCAGCATTTTTGTTTATTGACAAATCCACTCAAGTGGCAGTGGATTTTCTTTGCAAAGTTTTCGTCAGCTACAAATCTCTCCACAACCCAGTCAGCAAATTTCCTCTGCCTCCTGTGGTCAGGTGGCTGAAGATTCTGCATAAGATGAGTTTTGTATGCATGTATATGGAGATCTTTATGCAAAATTTGATGTAATGAAGTGGTCAGAATGCCCGACTGCTGTGGACGTCAGCAAATTGATTTTCCCAGACCCAAAGTGACACTGTCTCACACAACAGCAATTTGCAGGAAAGTATTAGAATTTAAATATTGTATTTATGTAAATATATATATTATCATTATCATATGTATGCAAAAACGAGATTTCTCGTCTTCAGTAAAAAAAAAAAATAAATAAAATAAATAGAAAAAATTGGAAAGACTATTTTATATAAAAGACAAGAATAAAATAAAAGCAAAGAAACATTTCTCACTTTACTTGTAGTACTTCTCTTTCATTATATGGTTGTTTTGAAATATGGAGTTACACAAAATGGAACTTTGCAAATTTTACACATATAACAGGATTCTTTGTGAACTGGCTTTCCATAGGCATTTCATTCTTTTGCACATTGCACACACTTTCTTGTGGGAAATTTCTTCTTTTCTGTGGAAGGAATATCCATGGGAAATTGTCCAGATGAGTACTGAGTAAGGTGAGATGAAGATGGTCTCCCAGCTTATCGACAAGGAACATCAATATGATTTTCTTAGAAGAGGAAATCGATAAGTTCAAGTCTATATTTCATATGAGACATTGGTTTTGCTGTGGCTCTATTCATTTGTGTCAATGATTCTTTATAAAGTATGTTTGAATTCTACACTGCCAAGTCCATCATGTGAAAAAACACCTTCTTGTAATACCTCTTTCTATGTTCTCAGGGTATGGGGTAATCAACGAAATGTTGAGTCAAGTTTGTCGACTCCACCCACAGTGAAGTTGTAAGCCACAAGTGGCTTACAACTTTATTATCTGTTTCCTTGGAATGCCTATATCTATCAAAGATGGATTATAAATGGTAGAGATTATAGTAACATCTTTTTTACCTTTCCATTTTAGTGCCATCGCCTTTCCTCTTTCAAAAACAACAAATTTCACCTTTTTTTAGTTTTGCTTGCTTGATTTGTTTTGGCAAATCCTTTCTTGTGAAATGTATTGTTCCTAGAAAATCTGTGTAATTAGCTACTAAAATATCTGCTAGTTCTGGATAAGCATAAAAATTGTCCACAATTAAGCTATATCCTCTTCTCGGCAAAGGTTCCACAAGATTCATTACTCTTCATGGTACCAAGTAAGTTCTTGATATTTGTTGCCAATTTGGCTTCCCTTTCTACAATAAATCATAAATTTCCACTCTTAGCCAGTGTGAGATTCACATAACATGAAATATTTAACTCCAAATCTATTCCTCTTCAAAGGTAAATATTGAACCCAACCCAATCTGTCTTTGTACAACATAAGGCTCTCATCAAGAGAAATGCCTCATTTTGGAGTGTACAAACTCTGGAACTTCTCATGAAGCTTAGAGTATATATCATGTATTTTATGCAACTTAGGATTTTGGAAAACTTGCTTCATTATATGAGTCATTATCAATGAAATGTAGATATTGTTTTATCTAACAAAATCACTTCAGAGATATGACAGTTCCATAAATTGGCTGTTCAAAAAAGAGGATGCTTTGACCAGTGCATTTCCAAATCTGGTGCCTTTATAATACCTCCAAGTATGTTCACAGCAAAAAATAAATGCATTTCCCTGACTGTAACAGGGTGCCAATTCTTACCTCTAGGTGAAGTTTGTTGTGCAAATCTATTTGTCTCGCTGTACACAAAGTCAACTAAATCATCATCAAAATAAAGGGGAAAAAAATCAAGAGGAGTCATTTCTGATATACCAACATCAATTAATATTCCAGGGTTTCCAACAAAAGGAAGTGGTGGAGGAGCAGGTGCAAGATTATCTCCAACAGGAAGCTGATACCATTGCCTGGCAGCAAGCAAGACATCATCATTACTATCATTATCATCATCATCATCTGAGAGAGTAACTTCCGGATCCAATTTACTTGCACAAGAATCTGAGGAGTCAAGATTAGCAAAATCCATGTCATCAATTTCACTGTCGCTGCTCATTTTAAAAATAAAAAGCAAAAAGGCAAAATGTGTCCTTAGAATAAACAAATGTATGTACGTATGTGTGTACTAATGATGAATGATTGGTAAGTGCAATGATGTGAGATGTGAGTCACATGACTGAAGTGAGAGCATGAATGGCACAACGCGCTGCCAGATGTATGACTAAGACAAACACACTAAGACTGAAAAGCGCTGTAGAAGAGTTGAGTTAGACGAGATATTCTGTCCCACCGATTTGAGAATAATTTTTGGACAAGATGTTTTGTCCAACTCTGAAAAAGGTCAAACATGCAAAAACGAGATACCTCGCGATTGCCAGGCAAGGGGTTAAGTGAAGTTAAAAGTTTTTGTTTCTGAATGACTGACATGCACCATTCACACCACAATTGTATTAGAAGTTAATTGACATTACTTGAACTTTGATCCAAAATATTACCACCCTACACAGTGTTGGATCCTCTTCCATTTCACAGACCATTAAATGCCATTTCTAAGGCTTATTGTATATCTATGAAACCAGCTAGAAGACAGGTGATCAACTTAGTCAACATTTGTTTGAACTTTCTGTGAAATATTTCCAAGTCATTCAAGTCTGTTGTCTGCTTTTTCAATTCTCCAAGCCACTCCTAGTTTCATGATACTTATATTACTGTCATATAAAGCTATAACTCTCATTTGCCAGGTTATAAGTGCAGCTATTGTCGGATATCAATAATGACTTGCTTTCACCCACACACAAGTTTATGTCTAGCCATTCACTTCATGCAACTTCTTTTACATAAATTTGCCACATAAAATATTGTTCACATTACCAATACACTATTGACACCTTTTTCTCAGTGCCCACTCATGTCTATTCATATCTAAAGAGGTATAAAAATTGTTCTCCTCACATAATTTGATCAACATTTTATTGTGGTGGTATCACTTAACATTAAGGTGGTGAGCTGGCAGTATTGATAGCACGCTGGGTGAAATGCTTAGCGGTATTTCGTCTGCCACTACGTTCTGAGTTCAAATTCCACCTAAGTCGACTTTGCCTTTCATACTTTCAGGGTCATCATCATCATCATCATCATCATCGTTTAACGTCCGCTTTCCATGCTAGCATGGGTTGGACGATTTGACTGGGGACTGGTGAAACCAGATGGCTACACCAGGCTCCAATCTGATCTGGCAGAGTTTCTACAGCTGGATGCCCTTCCTAACGCCAACCACTCTGAGAGTGTAGTGGGTGCTTTTACGTGCCACCAGCACGAGGGCCAGTCCGGCGGTACTGGCAATGGCAACGGTCGATAAATTAAATACCAGTTGCATACTGGGGTCGATCTAATCAACTGGCCCTCCTTCCCAAAAATTTCAGGCCTTGTGCCTATAGTAGAAAAGAATAGCACTTAATACCTTTATACCATTCTGTCATGTCAATATTCTGTACATCCATATGGCAGAGAAATGGCAGAATCATTAGCATAATGGACAAAATGCTTAGCAGAATTTCATTTGTCTTTACATTCGGAGTTGAAATTCCACCGAGGTCAACTTTGCCTTTTATCCTTTCGGGTGTTGATAAAATGAGTACCAGTCAAGCACTGGGGTCAATGTAATCGACTAGACCACTCCCCTAAAATTTCAGTCCTTGTGCCTATAGTAGAAAGGGACATTCTGCTCTTTCATTTAACCTCTCATACACTTAATTCACAACACACACACAAAGGCATACATGCACAAACATGCACTATACACACACTTGCATTTCCATACAACCTTTCTCCTACACATAATTCCATACTAATATTTATGCAGGTGCATATACTCTCTTACTCTTTTACTTGTTTCAGTCATTTGACTGTGGCCATGCTGGAGCACCACCTTTAGTCAAGCGAATTGACCCCAGGACTTATTCTTTATAAGCCTAGTACTTATTCTATCGGTCGCTTTTGCTGAACCGCTATGTTACGGGGATGTAAACACACCAGCATCAGTTGTCAAGCGATGTTGGGGGACAAACACAGACACACAAACACACACACACACACATATATATATATATATATATATATATATATATATACATATATACGATGGGCTTCTTTCAGTTTTCCGTCTACCAAATCCACTCACAAGGCTTTGGTCGGCCCGAGGCTATAGTAGAAGACACTTGCCCAAGACGCCACGCAGTGGGACTGAACCCAGCACCATGTGATTCGTAAGCAAGCTACTTACCACACAGCCATTCCTAATCAATGCAACCTTTCCCTCACTTAATTCCTTCTGTGAATGTTCTGCATTAACCCTCTGCCCTGCTCATTCTTCTCAGCTGGAAACCACTAATCCTTGCTTTCTTTAAGGTATTAGTATTCTTTGATAAACATGCACAAAATTTCTTTCTTTACCCTTTTCATATTTTTTTTTTTGTTCTCTTCTCTTTTTATCTGTCTAGACAAGTAAATTTTTGTATTTCCAACCTTTGTTTATTTTGACCATCTGTCTTTATTCATAAGTTACCCTGGATATATATTTACCAGGATGACACAGAGATCAAAACCCAGAATTCACCAATACTAGATTTCTTTTATTCTTCTTTTGCCAAGCAAGCAAGAAAGACAACTCCAAGTGTTTCAACTATATTACCCACTCAGCTTTACTCTTTCCTCCTTTTCATATGCAGCTCTGTCCAAAACTTAAATTATAATTCATGCTTTAATTAACATATGTTTACTGTGTCTATACTTTTATACATTACCCTTTAACCTTTAACATTCAGATTGCTCTATCAAATATTGTTTATTTATTCATATTATTTTGAATTAATTATGCATTATCTCATAGCTTTGAGATTTCAATGATGTGACAATATATATTTAGAATGACATTGAAGGATGGGTGCAAGAGGCCATGTGTAGCCAGTTTGAACATAGAACAGATAGAATATTTGGGCCAGATATGGCCACTTTAAATGCTAAAGGATTAAGTCATTGAGTGAACTATTTTGTGGCTTAGCACCCTGCTAGAAAAAGTAGCTAAATATCCTACAAATCCATTCTGCCTTGGAAATGGACATTTTGGATCCTGTAGTACTAACCTTCACCATACATAGTGAAAGTCTAGATGGTAACAGCTGGAATGACTTTAGTAATAGGTTTGCTTGATCAGAGCTGACCTGGGACTAAACAACAATAAAGTATTTTCCTTCAAGCCAAAGAGGAACCAAACTGTCTTTTAAATAACAAGGGAGTAACAAACAGGTGATTAAACGTCAATGAGATATATCGTCAGTGCCAAATTTACCTTTGGACTTAGGTGTGCTTAAGCACAGGGTCCCATTGACTGGGGTGGAGTGGTCCATCTTCCTGCCCCCACCCCCAAATTTTTTACGATGAATTTCCAGAGCATGTATGCTTGACCGTCCAAGTAAGGAACCAGTTAACTTGCACAGGGCCTCATTTGTCCTAAATCCAGCACTCTTTTACTCTTTTATTTGTTTCAATCATTTGACTGGAGCCATACTGGAGCACCACCTTCAGTTAAACAAATCAACCCCAGGACTTATTCTTTGTAAGCCTAGTACATATTCTATCAGTCTCTTTTGTCAAACTGCTAAGTTATGGGGACGTAAACACACCAATATTGGTTGTCAAGCAATGGTGAGTTGACAAGCACAGACACAAACATATACATGTATATATATCATCATCATCATCATCATCATCGTTTAACGTCCGCTTTCCATGCTAGCATGGGTATATATATATATATATATATATATATATATATATATAT
>NC_068996.1:50377785-50380382 GCF_001194135.2 Octopus bimaculoides | reverse complement strand
TCTTTCTCTCTCTCTCTGAAAGTATCTGTCATTAGTATCGAAATGTGATTGTTTCAGTTAGTAGAATAGTTTCATTTTTAAAGTGAAAGTATTTGACATGAGTGTTTTCGTTTCACTTTTGACACGTAATACTTAAATAGTGGAGGAGATATTATGTTGCTGTGGGCTCGAACTCTGCAAGAAGTTAAAATTTGTTTTGACTAAAACACAACTGGAACCCTAAGTAAGGCATCTATAAAATTTGAATGAAATTGGTTGCGTAGTTCTCGAGTTTTAGAGATTCACACACACACACAGACAGACAGACACACATTCTTATTTTTATATATATAGATGATTTTGTTATTTCATGCAGCCAGTTATTGAAAAGACCAATGAAACAAAACCATTTTCATATGTGTATCTATCAAAGTAATTGTATTTCTGCATATAATTTTATCTTGCTCCATTCTAAACAAAACAGTCCAACGAACGGGAATGGGAAACTCTTGAGTAACAGTTTTTGTGATATTTTTGATGCTTCTTAATAAAGCATATATTCATTTTGCAAGATTCTTGATGTGAAATCGTGTGTTGAAACAGCTATTGTTGTATTTGGGGATGGTCATGTTGCCAGTTTAGCCAATAAAAACACACCCGCACTATATATTTGGTGTTAATTTGCTTCAGCTTTATATTACATTAATTGTATTTCAGCCAGAGTTCTTTCGTCACACTTCTGTGATCTCATCAGTGGTCCTTTGCTTTCTTCTTTCTTATTTCTGTGTCTTTCCTGACTAACGATCAGCCATTTTATTGGCTAAACTGGCAACATGACCATCCCCAAATACAACAATATGTATATACATTTATATATGACAGGCTTCTTTCAGTTTCCGTCTACCAAATCCACTCACAAGGCTTTGATCGGCCCAAGACTGTAGTAGAAGACACTTGCCAGGAACCACACAGCCAAACACTTATTGGTTTTAGCTCATTCTTTTTAATGTTTGTTATAATCGTTTCTCTTTTTTTTCAGCAGGTTCTGGGACGATTTTGATTATGAACATATTCTGCACCACCTTTAGTTGAGCAAATCGACCCCAGGACTTATTCTTTGGAAGCCTAGTACTTATTCTATCGGTCTCTTTTGCCAAACCACTAAGTGACGGGGACGTAAGCACACCAGCATCGGTTGTCAAGCGATGGTGGGGGGACAAACACAGACACACAAACACACATATATATATACATATACATATATACGACGGGCTTCTTTCAGTTTCCGTCTACCAAATCCACTCACAAGGCTTTGGTCGGCCCGAGGCTTGAAACAATTTTGCGAGTTTGTTTTCAATACACGGGAATTCAAACAACAATGTAAAAAGAAAAGAAAACATTTTCTTTAATTCTTCGAAATTAAGAAACAAATTTTAAAAAATTTTTCGAGTTTTGTTTTTTTATATCCCAGTTTAAAATACGAACAGTCCGAATGTTTTGCTTAAATCCCAGCAATAGATCATTAAATGTGTTTATGGGGAGAAAGATATCAGAGTGACAGAGAAACGAGGATCGTATCAGATAGTCGTGAGATGTGCTAAAAATAAGAGCAAAATAGCTGTTAAATCACGCACAAATATTCTTTTCTTTTCTTTTTGTTTGTTTCTGCATAATCGTTTGAATTCTCGTGTGTAGAACACAAATTCGCAAAAACTTTCTTAAAATTCCAACAAATAAAAAAGTTACGAGGGGTTCTATGCTGTGTGTAAAACAGAATTCCGCCAAAAATGGAATAGTAACGTTTGGAACACACTTGATTACAGGTCTGATCTATTCTATCAGACCTAAGGCAAAAGAAAGTAAATAAAAATAGCAGCAACGTGTCTTCATTTGTCTCCTCAACCAAAATAATACAAACATTTTGTGTTTTTTTTTTAATATGTGATTGTGTACGTTGGTATGTCCGTTTATTCGTGTTTACAGCTTACAATCCTTTTCCTTCACATCTCCGCTCCTCTAACATTTATTACTAATCAATTTCTTGTCACGTTAGCCGAGCAGTATCCTCCCTCTCCAATACACAAACAGACACGCACACGGGCACTCCCCAGTTGGGTCATTGACCTAGTCAACACTTTTTACCAGGTTACCTCCCTTTTTAATGTATCCGTCTCTATATGTACATACAAACATACGTACGTACATGCATACATATATTTTTATATTTGGGGACACAATAAACACGCGCACTATTTGATTTTCTCTTTATTTTTGTTGTTGTTGTTATTATTATTATTATTCAGTAGTTTTATTTTTATAACGTGCTTTCACTTCACTACCGAGCGCAGCTCTGTGCGCCTTGAGTATGTGCTGTGGTTTGCTGTGGTGCTCTTATGTTTACTGTATTGAAAGTGTTTTGCGTAGAATGTGTGCAGTACCCAGTAGTGCAATTTTCTGTATGTTATATATATTTGTAAGTCCTGGTGTTTTTGTTATGTATTTGTCTGAATATTTTTTTATTATACCTAAGGCACCTACTATGATAGGAATTGTTTCTGTTTTTAGATTCCACATTCGAGTTATCTCTATTTCCAGGTCTTTGTATTTTGAAAGTTTTT
>NC_068996.1:50370670-50376584 GCF_001194135.2 Octopus bimaculoides | reverse complement strand
ACTCTTTCTTTATTTTTTCTTTCATTTGTGTATGTTGACTCCTAAATACTTGTATGGTTGGCTTTCGTCTAGTTCTCTTATTTCATTGGCTTTATCTAGTGTTATATTGCTGCTTTTAACTAATTTTCCTCTTTTCAGGGTTGCTTTGGCACATTTTTCTAATCCGAATTTCATATCTATTTCCTTGATAAAGCCGTGTACTGTATTATTATTATTATTATTATTATTATTATTATTATTATTATTATTATTATTGAGTGAGAGAGCAGTGCATGCCATCAAAGTAACACTGGGGTAAAATATACGAAGCCCATTATACCCATCATGACTACCCGTCTGATAAGGGTACACCAGGCACATGCATCACATTATTATTGTTTATTATTATTATTTACTTTTAATCTGCATGTTTGTTACAACCACTTGCTGAGACACACCCAGCGTCCTGGTGCATGTGAAGGATAAGAGATGTTACAATATGACTGAAAGCCTGGAGAGGGGAAGTGGCAAGGGCAGTAACCAATTATCTTCATTTAATACTGTGTGTAAAACAGAATTCCGCCAAAAATGGAATAGTAACGTTTGGAACACACTTGATTACAGGTCTGATCTATTCTATCAGACCTAAGGCAAAAGAAAATAAATAAAAATAGCAGCAACGTGTCTTCATTTGTCTCAGAACAATTTGAAAATGGTCAGCTAAGGGACCAGTCTAAGAAAGGATGAAAAAGAGGAACTGACCGCTGGTCACATGACAGCGGCAGGCAGAGGGGAAATGCAACAGGGAGAGGGAGCAATAGAGAAAAGAAGGAGGAAGTGGATGAAAGGGAAGTAGAAAGGCTAGGAATACAAGAGGAAGAGAGTAAGTAGAAAGGCTAGAATAGAAGTGATACCCTGTCACTTCTATTCTAGCCTTTCTACTTAGATGTGGACCTATGAGAGAGGAATAGTTATGCAATTAAAATTTGAATAAAATATATTTGCACCAGACAGCTTCTTTTCTTTTTCATGGTAGAAAACACCTTCAAAAGTTTTGAATATTAAGTATTACTGTTTGCCAGTGCAGAACATTAGTTCTAGTTCCTTAACTTCTACAGACTTTAAAGCTGAAGAAAAAAAAAAACTATATTCACTCCTCCCAGTTTTCTGCTATCATTTGGTGTAGGTTGTCCAGAAAAGGTTATATGTATTGCTGCACAGATAAGCAAAAACATTTTCAAAGAATGATAAAAATAGACAGTTGTTAGGATTTTATGATAAAAGTTATGATAACAATTGTCAAGTTAATACAATGAACTTTTGTTGAGCTGAAGGGAACGAAATCTGTAATAAAGATTTATAACAACAAGACTTCTTGAGGGTTCAAATTGAGAAGAGCAAGCTGTGAAACTGTCATAGCACTACTAAATTAATTTATATCTTTCAAATGGAAAATATATGAGCCAACAAAGTAACCGCTATGTAGTCAATTGATATGTTAGAAATAGTAATCACATCTTTCTAAAATCACACCAGACTGTCCTGAAAAGAGATGAAAACTGAATAATAATGTATGCTATGTCCAAGAGAATGGGAGGATGTTCTTTCAATGTAGATCGATAAAGTTTTTTTAATATCAAATTGGGTGAACCTTGCTCTGCCTCTAACTTGGCTTGCCTTAAACCATGAAATGACTTCATTGGTGTTATGCCATAAGGAGAGACAAGACACCTTCCTTATGTCATCATTTATCTTCCTCAGTATGTGTTTATTTAGCAGCCCAATTTCTGATTTCGTTTGGTCAACAAAGTGACACTTGGGGCTGGAACAAAAGTTCAGCTTATAATCCTAATAGTTATAATGACATTCCTTGGTCTGCTATATCTAATGTGCAAGCTAACTCTGGTTACCTTCCTGAACTCCAAAAATGAGATGTTTTATTGCTGCCTTCATGACAAAAAATTTGTCTTGGCATAATGGTCATCCCTTTTTCAGACTAGAGAACAGAAAATATGTACACATGCACAGCTACTCCCTTTGACCACTGCTGACATTGTCTCCAGGGAGACAAATCTTCTTTCCCTACCAGAAAATATAACCTTTTGTCATTTTTCATTCCACTTTTTATCATCACCTAGCAAATCAAGATTGTATATTTACATCCAACATAAAAGAGACTATGTGTTTCTGGCCAGCATGTCTGAAGAGTCACTGAAATTGCCAATAGTTGACATGGAACACTGCAATAGTCAATGTAAAACCATCAGTATCATTCTAGCCAGTGATATACCGTAATGCCATGACCAATAATATACTGCTTAACAATATAAAAGTGTGTGTGTCTTGGACCACTGAACTCAACACGATTTTTTTTTTCATTCTCTCTCTATTTATTTCCTCTTATTCCTTTCTGTCGAAGAGCATAGGCTCAAAATATAAAAGACTTTTCCATTTTGCCCGAGTGTCAAACTAGTACACCTGCTTGTTGTTCCTACACCTGTCTTCCTCTTTTGTTTATCTATAAATTTGAACTATATCTATATCTATATCTATATCTATATCTATATCTATATCTATATATACTCTTTGAAGTTGGCTGGTTTCATAGTACCCACACTCTAAACGAAGAAAGCATGTTATTAAGAGAGAGACATAATGTAGCTCAATTGGTTCCCAAACTGACAAATACCAACCCCAACACACACACACACACACACACACACACACACACACACACGCACATCCACCTCCACCCCACAGAACCCATCCCACCAATATTATTGAAATTTTTTCATCCTCTCCACTTAGCAGGCATATAAGTGATGCTGGAAGATAATACGGACATCATTGGAGAGAAAAGCCATCCAACTGAAACTATTTGGCCTCATTCCCTGCACTTCTACGCTGCCCAATGATAGGCCAAGGAGGAAGTCTCTACATTTGTTTGGTCCGCTAAAATTAGAAACCAAATCTGCCTCAGATCACACACTATTGTCTTTAAAAAAAAGGGATGTTGGATAATGTGATCCGAAGCATACTGTATAAAAAAAAAAAACAGGATGGCCACAGTTGGAATAGCTTTACATCATAATTTCCACTTTATCAGGGTTCACCTGAGGGCTATGTAACAATAAAATTGATTTTAAAGCTGTCTTTTAAATAAACACAAGTAGATGCAATGGGTAATGTAATTGTACTCACAGTGTCTGAAAAAAACTGACTGGTCATGGTTGGAAATCCTTTGATTTAGGTCTGCTGAGGGAGAAAGAGAGAGAGGGGGGGAGAGAGAGAGAGAGAGAGAGAGAGAGAGGTTGGTGTCAGGAAGGGCATCAGCTGTTAAATCCCTGCCAAAACAAACACAGTAACCTTGGGTAGATTTTCTAGCTGGCTGACTCCTATCCATACATGCATGGAAGATGGATGTTAAACGATGATGATGATGATGATGATGTGTGTATGTGTGTGTATGAGTGTATACAGAAATAGATAGACATGTAGACACACAGACAGACAGACAGACAGACAGGTAGATAGATGAGGAGCTTCTTTCAGTTTATGTCAAACAAGTTCACTCACAAGGCTTTGGCTAGCCCAGGGCTATGATAAAAGGCACTTACCAAAGGTGCTTCACAGTGGGACTGAATCCAGAACCATGTAGATGCAAAGTAGATTTCTTACCAAACAACCAACCCCGCATATGTGTCAATGATTAATCTAACTCTATAATGGTATAGCTGTTTTAATTCCATAGAAAATTATTGCAGAACAAATATAGCAAAATAAAACTGTAAACATGTCTCTATCGGTGAATTGTTTGTTGTAGATAAAATATAATTTTATTTATTTTAATGAAATAACAGTATGCTTGTTATTTTTAAACAAGTATTTTTCATTCTGCTTATTTGACTGAATTCCTAAGAATGCAGAGTGTTCTGTTTCAGAGTGCTGTCCTTGTCATGTTTGTTATTAATGATTGGCAGTTGCATTGAAATAATGGCAATAAATATAGAATGTCAGTTTTTCATTACTTGTCATAAAATGAGGCATGATTAAAAAATACAGAGAAACACATTTTTTCTTTCCTTAGTTTTCTTTTGGTTTAAAACAGTGATTGTAAGTCAGGGTTCATACGATCCCTAAGAGTACATATGACCCCTAAGGGTACATATTGCCCTTGAGGGTCCATATAAGATTTTGTTAAAGTTTATGAGCAATAAATTGGTTATACATCTACAATGCACAAAATATTTTAATAATTTTTAAAAAAATGCAATTCCAAATATTTAATTATAAAAATATAATAGGTCCCAGGTTCAGTCCCACTGCGTGGCACCTTGGGCAAATGTCTTCTATAGACTCAGGCTAACCAACGCCTTGTGAGTGGATTTGGTAGAAGGAAACTGAAAGAAGCCCATCGTGTGTTTGTGTGTGTGTGTGTGTGTGTGTGTGCATGTGTGTGTGTGTGTGTGCGTGTGTGTGTGTGTTTGTCCTCCACAATCACTTCACAACAGTGTTGGTGTGTTTATGTACTCGTAACTTAGCAGTTTGGCAAAAGGGACTGATAGAATAAGTACCAGGTTTTTAAAAAAAACAAGTACTGGGGTCGAGTCCTTCAACTAAAGTTCTTCAAGGTGGTGCCCCAACATGGCCATAGTCTTATGACTGACACAAGTAAAAGATAAAATATATTCTTGTCCTTGACTTACAGCTGCAGTACTTTACGTGCATGTGTGTGCATGCATGTGTGCACACGTATGCATACCTACACATACATGCCTGCATATTTGCATGTGTACATAAGTGTATACTTGAAAGCATTAGTATTTTAGCATTCTCAAAAATTAATGGACTGTTGTTTTAGTTTCAATTCATTAAGGATGAAAATTTATCTTTTCATTCACTAAGAGCGTGATCATTGCCAGAGCAGCTGTCTGGCTTCCATGCCAATGGCATGTAAATAGCACCATTTGAGCGCAATCGTTATCAACGTCACCTTCCTGGCACTTGTGCCAGTGGCACGTGAAAAGACATTCGAGCGAGATCGTTGCCTGTGCCGCTGGACTGGCTCCTGTGAAGGTGGCACGTAAAATACACCATTTTGAGTGTGGCTGTTGCCAGTACTGCCTGACTGGCCTTCGTGCTGGTGGCACGTAAAAGCACCCACTACACTCTTGGAGTGGTTGGCGTTAGGAAGGGCATCCAGCTGTAGAAACTCTGCCAAATCAGATTGGAGCCTGGTGCAGCCATCCGGTTCACCAGTCCTCAGTCAAATCGTCCAACCCATGCTAGCATGGAAAGTGGACGTTAAATGATGATGATGATGATGATGATGATGAGGATGATGATGATGATGATGATGATTTTTAATAAATCTAAACAAAATATTTCAGGTTGCAAGCTGGCAGAATCATTAGCACACCAGGCAGAATGCTTAGTCGCATTTCCCCAATTCTGAGTTCAAATTCTGCCGATGTCGACTTTGCCTTTTATCCTCTCAGGGTTGATAAAATAAGAACCAGTCGAGTACTGGGGTTGACATAATGAACTTACTCACCCCTCATAATTGCTCACCTTGTGCCAAAATAAGAAAAGAATAAATATTAAAAAATATATTTATACACATAGAATGCAAACTGAGTATATACACATAAAAATACAACTAGGTATTACAGCTGTAAATCTTTAAATCCTAATCAACTTGTGATATTTAAACAGAACAAAAATCAAATATTGTTTTAATTTTTTTTTTAAATCGCAAATTCTGAACAACTGATGTTCAAAATATACAACTCAGAAACCTGTTTATAAATAAATAGATGGATAAATAAATAAACAAATAAATAAAGTTAGATGCTGGAGGTAAAATCTTCATGTGTAAAGTGTTCAGAATATTTGCTATTATATACAAGGATATGGAAAAAGAGGAGGAAGAACA
>NC_068996.1:50365246-50369972 GCF_001194135.2 Octopus bimaculoides | reverse complement strand
AGGAAGGAAGGAAGGAAGGAAGGAAGGAAGGAAGGAAGGAAGGAAGGAAGGAAGGAAGGGAGGGAGGGAGGAAGGAAGGAAGACAGAACAGATGTAAGAGTTAGAATGAGAGGTCAGAAAAGACAAACACTACTTCTGTAAGAAAGAAAAAAATAACAGACAGACTTTTTGCTGGTGAAGGTTAACAAAAGGAAAAAAAAAACAACAACCAGGGAACATACTTTGCCACAAAGATATATTGTATAAACAACAAATACAACAGTATAAACAAAAAAAGCCAAACAGCTAGCCAGCAGTCTAGGGATAACTGACAGAGCGGGAGTATTAGCTAAGAGAAATGCTTTTCATCTATCAAAAATCACGAACCAAACTTCACCTTCAACCTAAAATGCTGCCTGATTAACCCAGATAAATCGGAAATCAGGTTGGCAAGTAAGCATAGTTTGAGATAGATTAACAATGATATATAAAGAAAACATCCAACTTATCGTTATGGCACAATAGCAATGAAGTTATATCATGATTTAAAATAAACCAGGGTACAGTCAGGGTAATGTTCACTCAATTCAGTATACTGGACTTTTATTTGTTTATATTGAAAGGGTTACTAGTTAAGGTACTTATGTTCACTAGAGAATTTATTGACATTAGTGATAGAGATAGAGATGTAATAATGCATGCTGGGAAAACCCTGCTGTTTGATAAAGGTTCACCCTTGCTAAAACAAACCAACCAGTAGGTTCCTTTGTTGTGAAAATAGGAACATTCAACAGTGTGGATGTCTGCGACCTTGTAACAATAGCAGCAGCAATGACAACAACTGCAGCAGCTTGTTGGAATAATGGAAGACCACTTTAAGTAGCAACTAAATGACCACAGTTCCTCATTCAGATTTCTGAGAGGTGCAACATTACTTCTTTAGCCAACTACATATGGTGTTTAAAAGAAGAGATAATACCATTCCAGGTTAAATGTAAGCTCCTGGGACAACCTGGACAATATCTCAATGGGGGCAGACGATGTAAACCTTGCTTGGCTGAGAGAGCTAGGATCCTAAAAAATTTACTTGATCCAGAATCTTCTTAAATTCCAAGTGATATGATTAGTCAGTGCACTCATGAGACAAAATTCATGTTAGAGACATTAACTTCCATGTTTGCTGACTAATGAATGATAATCATGTATAAACTGACCTGTGTTGGACACAACTGGAACCAGTCAAAGGGAGATAACTCCAACTCACTCAGAAAGGAGGTTTGTTTCAGAATTTATTTCAGGGATTTTTTTTCACAACCTTGCTGACCAAGACTGCATTCTTACCTACTTTAGTTAAGAGGTTATGTGCCTTCAGCCAGCATGTCTGTTGAGGTGATTCCTATGTGACACCTGGATTTTCTACCCCAGAAGAATTTCAATCTTACTTAAGACTGCAATTTACAAGTGTAAGTAGTGTCAAGTCTAAGATGAGTGCTGTATTGAAATACCTCCTCTTTCTACTTTTCCAAGAATTTCTTGTGTGTGTGCATATGTGTGTTTGTGTGTGTGTGTGTGTGTGTGTGTGTGTGTGTGTGTGTGTATGTGTGTTTTGTGTGTGTTTGTGTGTGTGTGTGTGTGCATGTGTGTGTATGGATGATGAATTTAACATACAGGTAGGGGTTCACCAGGGCTCAGTTCTTAGTCCACTCCTATTCATCATAATCCTCCAGGCCATAACAGAGGAATTCAAAACTGGATGCCAATGTGAACTACTAAATGCTGATGACCTTGTTCTTATTGCAGAATTTGTAGCAGAAATGGAGAAGAAATTCCAGGTATGCAAGCAAAACTTGGAGTCAAAGGGCCTTAGAGTTAACCTAACTAAGACAAAAGTGGTTGTTAGCAAGAAAGCAGATAAGATTCTAATTTTGTCAGATAAATGGCCCTTCTCAATTTGTAAGAAAGGAATGGGAAATAATTTCATTTGCTATACCAAATGTAAGCTATGGATACATAAGCCTACATTTGGAATCGTAGTTAAATTAACAGATAAGGTCACCTTTGTGTGTGGCAAATGTGCAGGAACAATAAGCATTAAAAACAGTCCAGTGATTCTCAACCAGAGTCCATATAAAATGCAGCATGGAATTTTGTCAGTGAACAGGTCGCGGTTTCAAAGTGACAAAAATATTTTGACAAATTAAATTTAAATGTTGAAGTGAATCTAATGTTTTTTGTGTTTTTAAAATGCTTATAAACACCTTCCATGCTGTAATTGTTTTAATTAAGAGTTTAACAGTTAATTATTTATGTTGTGAGAGATGAGAAAATTAGATGTTAATTAGTGAGTGTACACTTTCATTTTGCCCAGGGCCAAGCAGCGACCAAGAAACTTGATCTCTTGTGTTTGTCTTTTATGCCCCTGGTTTTATTGTGGCATGCAATTTGATTTGTAGCCAAGTTTGGACAGGAAAAATATAGAAAATTTCACTCAAAATCGAATGATTGAGTGGTCCCAACCACTATATTAGCTCCAGATTTTGGCATAAGGCCAGCAAGTTCAGGGGAAGGAGTAAGTTGATTACATCAACCCCCATGCTCAACTGGTACTTATTTTATTGACCACAGAGTTATGAAAGACAAAGTCGACCTTGGTGGAATATCTCAGCTATTGGTTGACAATCAGGCTAACATTGTTTGATGTGTTGCTGCCTAATCCTCATTGCTGGGCTAACAAGGTTTTGATTCTAAGCTTTGATAAGTATTCCCTCACCAGTGAGGATGCCAGAGGATTAACAAATGAATGAGAATAAAAGGGTAGTGAAATCATTACAATGCCAATGAACTTTGGGTAATATGTGCATAAAACTACGAAAGAAAAGACATCATAAAACAAATTATGCACAGTAATGAAATGGAGATCTAGAATGCAGCGTCATGCAGAAAGTTATCTGCTGAAAATTACAGGGTCACAATACTGTCAACATTAATAAAATGTGCAGAAAATTGTGTGCGAAATATAATGGAGATAAGAAAGAGAATAAGTGTAATTTTGACAACAATATTTAATGGTTACTTATTCATGATGTGAGAGTGGGAAAAATCACATGTCCATGGTGAACAAACAATTTGTTTAGCCAAGGACCAAGCAGCAATAAGGAAATCTGTCTTCTGATTGATTTCTTATATCTCTGTTTTTATTGTGGTGTGCAATTTGATTTTTAGCCAAGTTTGGGAGATAAAACGATATAGAAAATTCCACTCAAAATCGTTTAATCAAATGATCCCAGCTATAATATTGTTGTAGAAAATTAGTAATAATGGTACACCCCTCCCATATGGTGAGTGAAATGATCCAGTCACTATATGTAAAGTGATGTCAGCCAGTATCCAGAGAGTACTTAGAGTACAGGAGTATGTGTTAGATTGTGTTGATAGTCGTGTCTGTACTGATCTAGTAATTATACTGTGATACTGAGTGGGTATTATAATGACCCCAAACTTTTGAGGATAATAATATTGTATGACTGGGGGGGGGTCGTACAGTGCCAGATAGAAACATCATATCAACGACTTCAGAGTATAACAATATCTGCCAGAGCAACAGCGGTTGTACAAAGACAGATACAACAGTGACAGAACACTGCTTTATAACAAATATGATTGGTTGACAATTGGGCTAATATTACCTGATGTGTTCTGACTTGTTTCTCATTACTGAGCTAACAAGGTTTCAATTCTAAGCCTCACTACAATAACATTGTTAGGTTTCTTAATGTATTAAGCTGATGTTTTGATTCGATATAATGTGATAATACAAAAATTCTTCATTATTTTTAGTGATGATGAAACATTGTTGGATGTGTCAAGGTGTTGTACAAGCAGAAATTTTGTCATTTTTCTAAATAACATTTGTAAACAATCTATTTATTCTTTGCAGCAAATCTGTTGGTTTGTTAAATTAATCTATTTGTTTTTTTTTTGTCGTTTTTTTCTACTTGGCACTCCATTGATATATACCTGAAAGTAAGTAAAATTTATTCAGATTTCAAAAACAATAGAGGCAGAATAGAACTACAAAAAAACCATGAAATACTACAATAAAAATATTTTTCATGTTAATTCAAATATCTTTGGAAAAGATGAAAATAAATGGCAGGGGAGAGCAAACTTATGAATTTATCTGATAACCTAATATATATATATGTGTGTGTGTGTGTGTGTGTGTGTGCGCATATATATACATACACATATATATCATTGAAGTGTACAGTATTGTATATCCGTAATGGCTGACCTTACCAATAGGTTTCATGCTAGGGATTGTACAGAGTGTTAGGGTAACAATTTGATTATGTAACCCTGTACTCATCAGAGGCAGCCGTTATGGAATGAAATATGGCAACTGCTCTCTATTGTTGGAGGTGAACAGACACATCCGGTTTGCAGTTGCTGTGAAAAAGATGGTAAAACGAAATGAGTAGGGGACAGAGTTTGGTGCCAAAACATTGCCACTGGGGTGGTTATGTAGCAAGTTGGTAAGAGTTTTCTGGAAAAGCTTGTGGGAAATGTGTGTGTCCTTAAGGTTGGTGTTCATGTGGAAATGGGATTTGTGTAGTGGTATTATATGTATAACCTTTACAGGGGTGGGGGCATACACATCTGTGTTAGTGTGTTTTCTTTCTTTTATGTATTGGTTAAATTCATAGAGCCTTTATTTGTACATGCAGTGTGTGTAGGGAGATATATA
>NC_068996.1:50361855-50365100 GCF_001194135.2 Octopus bimaculoides | reverse complement strand
TTCATAAGATGATAGATCCAGTAGGTTAGATTTAGAAGAATGAAGTTTTGACAAAGGTGATTATGATCTCACAGAGTATGGGTTTGATAATAAAAATAATAAATGCGCCCTTTTTAAAGCCTAGCCAGTCTCATGGGCCCGGTTTCCCGGTTTCAATGGCATATGTGTTCCCCAGCTGGACGAGACGCTAGTCCATCGCAGCGTTACTCATTTTTGCCAGCTGAGTGGACTGGAGCAACGTGAAATGAAGTGTTTTGCTCAAGAACACAACGCGTCGCTTGGTCCAGGAATCGAAACCACAATCTTACGATCATGATGCTGACACCCTAACCACTCAGCCACGCACCTCCACATGGGTTTGATAATACAATTTACAAATTTCAGGAAAAAAAGGAATCTAATTCCTCATGTGGCAAAACAGAATGCATATGGACATCACATGGACTTCATTGTTGCCCTCTACTTCCAGCGATGTAAGGCTTTTATTTATAGTAGTCATGGAAACACTGCAGCCTAGATGTCTTTCCGAATGGCACACCAACAAAAAAAATTAGCCTGATGATGAGGCTTGTCCCATGTGACCTGCTTCCCAAAAAAGTTGCCCATGTCTGATTTGTACTATTCTTTTCTACTCTAGGCACAAGGCCTGAAATTTATGGGGAGGGGGCCAGTCGATTAGATCGATCCTAGTATGCAACTGGTACTTAATTTATCAACCTCGAAAGGATGAAAGGCAAAGTCGACCTCAGCAGAATTTGAACTCAGAATGTAAAGACATACAAAATACTGCTAAGCATTTCGCCTGGTGTGCTAACATTTCTGCTAGCCCACTGCCTATGATTTGTACTTTTAAAATGCATTTTGTCTTCCATTTTCCATTTTGCAGTTTTCAAGTTTTATCCGAAATAATTTTAACTTGTCGACAACGTCTAATATGGAAGTTTGGCTGCCTTACAATGCCTTGTAGAACTGATTCACTTGGAACTGGATTAGTTTACCAGACAGCACACAATCAGGTCACGATGCTTTGACCTTATTTACATGTTTATTTACAGATTGATGTTATAATTGGTTACATTGCAAAACGCTGTTATGCTAGCATATGAGAATGTATGCTTGGCAAGAGGAGAAAATATTATTTCCTTGGCCTTGGCAGGATGTGATCTTTTCGCATGAGATTGGAATGGCATAGTTATGAGACCATTGCAAAATATTTTCCATGTATCTCAATTTATAACCATGATTTTGTGTGAAGTTGCATGGAATTTCCAATTAATCTTGCCACCATTTGATTACGCCAGAACAGGATAGTCACTGCCAAATGTGGACATTTGACACACTGTGGCCTTTTCCCATTACTGAACTGACAGGGCTTCAAATGATTAGTACAGCTACAGACTTGTTGACTGTATTGAGTTGAAATAAAATATTCTGGTAAGCTAGTTTTTAATTGAGGTTATATGTTTTAGTTCTAATTAGTTTTTTTTCCTTCTCTTTTTATGCAATGACTAGAACAGTCTGGAACAGAAGAAGACAAAAAAAAATACCAACTAAGTTGACTCTATCGAGACAGATGGGTCAAAAGAATATTGGTGAAACTTGAAAATTAAAACAACCACTATGTTCAAACACAACTAGCTAGATATTGTTATTTGGGACAAGAAAAAGACACGCTCTGTTATGGAAATCTGTGCTCTCCGGACACTAGTGTGATCCGAAAAATATAGGAGAAAGAAAACTTCTAAAGACCATTGGTAAGGAGCTAGCAAATCTAGTACCCAAGATATACTTTCAATTTCATACCTGTTATTATTGGAACAACAGAATAGGTACAAAACTGCCTGGGGAAAAATATGGTTGAACTTGAGTTCTTGGAGAGAGAATGCAACTGCTTAATTCATAAGCTACAAATGATCAGATATCTGGGACGATAAAAATCTGCAAGACCTTCTTAAGATTTAAAGCGGAATGAATAAAACAAGATGCTTTCCTTCATAGCCTTGCTAATAAGCAGGTGGCTGGTAAAAATTAACTCTTGTTTTGGTCATTTGCCTGCAGTCATACTGGAGCACTGCCTTGAAGAGTTTCCAAGGGAAAGGCAAAGGCTGATGCAGCTTGGCACCAGTGATGTCACAACTGAATGAACTGGAGCAATGTGAAATAAAGTGTATTGTGTTCTTGAGGAAGACACTTTATTTCACGTTGATCCCATTCACTCATCTGTAGAAATGAGTTGCGACGTCACTGGTGCCAAGCTGTATGGTTCTTTGCCATTCCCTTGGATAACATCAGTGGCTTGGAGAGGGGGTGCTGGTATGCATGGATCACTGCTGGTCTTCTGTAAACAACCTTGCCTGGACTTGTGCCTCGGTGGGTAACTTTCTTGGTGCAATCCCATGGTCATTCATTACTGGACAGAGTCTTTACTTATTCTACCGTCTCTTTTGCCAAACCATTATGTTACGGAGACATAAACACACCAACACTGGTTGTCAAGCAGTGATGAGGGGACAAACACAAGCACGCGAACACACATACTTACATATATACACATACAAATATACATAAATACATACATACATACATACATAAAAAGACTGTCCAGAAATAAACTTCAAAAATCCCTCTGTTATGGAATACATTCATAAACACCAACTCAAGGAATACTGGCGGAATATTCCCATCAAAACTTCTGTCAAATGTAAACATTACAGGCCGGATATGGTTGTTTGGGACAGAGGGGCAAAGGTATGTACCATCATAGAGATTAGCTACCCTGCAGATATAAATATCTCTTTGAAAATCAAAGAAAAAAAGAGGATATTGATGGACAACTACTTCGAAACCTCTATATCCAGACTATGAATTCATATTCATACCAAGAATAATTGGAGCACTAGGTTTTGTTAGTAAATGCTTAAAGGAGAATCTGGATAAACTAGGATTTTCAGAAAGAGAAATTGAGTGGCTTGTTCGTACATTACATGTCCAACCTATGAGTAGAACAGTAAAAATATGTAAGACTTTTCTCAAGTTCCAAATGTGAATTTGTCTGTGTTAACTACATCTCAAAGATGGAGCCTTGTATCTTTGTTGGAAACCAGCTCCCACCTCAGTGGAAAATTTATAATAATTAAAAAATAGAGGAGACATACATACATATATATATATATATATATATCTGTAAAAATATGTGACACTTATTCAGTAGCCATGATATCATGGCTACTGAATAAGTGTCACAT
>NC_068996.1:50356586-50361845 GCF_001194135.2 Octopus bimaculoides | reverse complement strand
TGTATCTTTGTTGGAAACCAGCTCCCACCTCAGTGGAAAATTTATAATAATTAAAAAATAGAGGAGACATACATACATATATATATATATATATATATCTGTAAAAATATGTGACACTTATTCAGTAGCCATGATATCATGGCTACTGAATAAGTGTCACATATTTTTACAGATAAATTCCTCTATTTGCATAATATCGAGGTCTCTTTCTTTCTTTTGTTGTCCTTCCTGTCAAATATATTTATATATATAACGGACTTCTTCTTTCAGTTTCTGTCTACCAAATCCATTCGCAAGGCTTTGGTCAGCCCGAGGCTATAGTAGAAGACACTTGCCTAAGATGCCACGCAGTGGGACTGAACTGAGAACCATGTGGTTAGGAAGCAAGCTTCTTAACACATAGCCACACCTGCACCTATATGTTCATAGAATACATACATATGTGCATGGAAGAGTTGGGGTAGCAAGGAATTGTATCAGCCAGAAGGGAGGCTGGGTGACAGGTATACATAGCTAAAGGAGAAGTAGAAAAGAAGAAGTTTGCCAATGTTCAGTAACGTGAGGACCAAAGAACTGAAGTATTTTGAATTGCAAGACAGTGAGAGAAAATTGTGATGTCACAGGAGAGAAATGTGTCTGCATGGATGATGGTGCACTTGCTTTTAATGATTCTGAAAAGAAAGAAGCTTGGAGAAACCATTATGAAAGGCTGCTGAATATGGAGAATGAATGGGAGGAAGAGAGCCTGCCGAATGTTGACCGAGTAGAGGGACCAGCTATCCAAATAGATAGCACCCCGGTAGATAAAGCAATTAAGGATATGAAGTCAGGATAAGCCCCCGACCCATCAGGAATCACTGCTGGGATGCTTAAAATATCTGGTGGTGTGGGTCATGGCCTAGTCACCTGTATTGTAAACCAGGTAGTTCACAAAGGAGTTGTACCCAATAACTGACATGGCAGCACCATAATCAACTGCTACAAAGGTAAAGGTGATACTTTAGATAAAAATAACTATAGGGGTATCAAACTGCTGGATCAGGTGATGGAGGTCATAGAGAGGGTCACAGCCCAACTAATTAGGGACAGAGTCTGCTTAGATGAGAGGCAGTTCGGTTTTGTGCCAGGTAGAAGCATCACTGATGCTATATTCCTGGTACGGCAACTGCAGGAGAAATACCTAGCCAAAGATAAACACCTATATTTGGCTTTTGTGGACTTGGAGAAAGCCTTTGACAGGGTCCCCCAATCCCCTATCTGGTGAGCGATGTGGAAACTGGGGATTGACAAGTGGTTAATAAGAGTTGTACAGGCCTTGTACAGGGATGCCATTAGTAAGGCAAGGGTCAGCAATGAGTATATCAAAGAATTCTGGGTAGAAGTAGGGGTTCACCAAGGATCAGCCCTCATCCCCCTCTTATTCATCATAGTCCTCCAGGCAATAACACAGGAATTCAAGACAGGCTGCCCCTGGGAGCTCCTCTATGCTGATGACCTTGCTCTCATAGTGGAATCACTACCAGAACTAGAGAAGAAATTTCAGGTTTGGAAGCAAGGTTTAGAATCGAAGGGCCTTAGAGTCAATGTTGCAAAAACCAAAATCCTAGTAAGTAAGAAGGCAAACACATCACAAACCCCTTCAGGTTAACCAGGAAGGTAGCTTTTTGTGCAGTAGATGCACAGGAGCAATAAGCACTGTAGATGCTCAGAAAACTGATTCCATCACATGACAGGGAGAGAAACTAGAAGTAGTTGATAGCTTCCGCTACCTAGGTGACCAAGTCTGTGGTGAGGAGGAATACTCAGAGAGCATTGCCACTAGAATAAGAATAGCCTGGGCAAAGTTCAGAAAGCTCTTACCTCTACTGGTGACAAAAGGCCTCTCACTCTGAATGAAAGGTAGATTGTACAATGCATGTGTGCGAATTGCTATGCTTCACAGCAGTGAAACATGGGCTGTGACTGTTGAAGACATACATAGGCTCAAAAGAAATGAAGCTAGTATGATTTGCTGGATGTGTAATGTCAGAGTGCGTACACATGACAGAGTGTAAGCGCCCCGAGAGAAATGTTTGACATAAGAAGCATCAGATGTGATGTGCAAGAGAGATGACTCTGCTGGTATGGTCATGTGCTACATATGGACGAGGAGAGCTGTGTGAAGAAGTGTTACTCCCTAACAGTGGAAAGAACCCGTGGAAGAGGTAGACCAAGGAAGACTTGAGACGTGGTGGTAAAGCATGATCTCCAAACATTGGGCTCCACAGAGGCAATGATGAAAGACCGAGACCTCTGAAGATATGCTGTAATTGAGAAAACCTGGCAAGGAAAGTGAGGTCACAGCTGTAGCCCACATCAGTGTCGCATAACCAGCCCATTTAAAGAGTACCTTTTGAGAGGAGACCTATAGAGTCAAGTAAATTCATAATCAAAATCAAATCAAATCACAATCAAAGGGAAATTGTAGTTGTGACCATTACCAATGCTGATAGCACATGATAAGCACCATCCAAGTGTGGCCGATGCCAGTGCTGTCTGATTGGCTCCTGTGCCGGTGGCACGAAAAAAGCACCTACTACACTTTCGGAGTGGTTGGCATTAGGAAGGGCATCCAGCTGTAGAAACCTTGCCAGATCAGATTGGAGCCTGGTGCAGCCTCATGGCTTGCCAGTCACCAGTCAAGCTGTCCAACCCATGCCAGTATGGAAAACGGACGTCAAACAATGATGATGATGATGATGATGATATATATATATATATAGGCGTGGGAGTGGCTGTGTGGTAAGTAGCTTGCTTACCAACTACATAGCTCCGGGTTAAGTCCCACTGCGTGGCACCTTGGGTAAGTGTCTTCTATTATAGCCTTGGGCCGGCCAAAGCCTTGTGAGTGGATTTGGTAGACAGAAACTGAAAGAAGCCCATCGTATATATGTATATATATATATGTATGTGTGTGTATATGTTTGTGTGTCTGTGTTTGTCCCCACAGCATCACTTGACAACCGATGCTAGTGTGTGTTTACGTTCCTGTAACTTAGCAGTTCAGCAAAAGAGACCGATAGAATAAGTACTAGGCATCCAAAGAATAAGTCCTGGGGTCGATTTGCTTGACTAAAAAGGCGGTGCTCCAGCATGGCCGCAGTCAAATGACTGAAAGAAGTAAAAAAATAAAGAGTAAAGAGTATATATATATATATATATATATATATATGATAAACTTCTTTGAATTTCTGTCTATTATATCCACTGACAATGCTTTGGTCAGTCCAGTATTATGGAAGAAGATACTTCCCCAAGCCATCACACAGTGGAACTGAACCCAAAACCATGTGGTTGAGAAACAAACTCCTTAGCACACAGCTACATCTAAATAATTTCCTCTCCGAGAAAGCTTGTTCTAAATATTTTCACTCCTTTGTATTTTACGATAAAAGTATGTTGTGCTTAGTAGGTTGCTGCCAAACAAAAGAATAAGAGTACACTGACAAGAATCTAAGATACCTGATTGGATGATAAGCTTACCTCATAAGTTTCTAGGAAGAGAGCAAGATTAAAAAAGAAAGGAATTATTTTTAGTATTTGTTACAAGTTTCAACCTCCTACATTTCTATTATTTCAAAAGTACAATTCCAAGTAGCTTTAAGAGATTTTGTTAAATTTATTTCTTCCAACCACTGGATGTATTTCAAGTTTTCACCAGATTTTTTTTCTCTTTTTAACTGTCTACAATAACTTTTTTATTATCAATTTCTAGAAAGAAAAAACAAAATAATGCAATTTTCCTCATCAGCAGGCAAAACAACATTTGTTGAAAATAATCTGGTGAAAATTTGATATTTTTCAAGTGGTTAGAAGACTATACTGTATATTGAAATGGCACCAAATAATGAAATCGTATTGTGTAATGCAACACCATCTGGTCATGTGATTACACAAGTCAAGGTACATACTGAAATAGTAAAATTTGTAATATATACACGCATACATACATACATATATATATATATATATACATATACACACATACACACACATGCACACAAACACACACACATACTAGCAATGCATCCTGGCGTTGCCCGATTGTTATGACCTACAGCTACATTGTATTATTAGTTCCATTTTTATGAGCAGAATTGGCACAGCTGATACATAGTGAACTGGATTACTGGCATAATGGAAGTTATTGTTTGTTTAAAAATGAAGGGGCGGTGTTTGTGTGGGGGGGTACAATTTGCATGGGTTTGCATGAAAGTGCTTTCTGTTCTTGAGAAGGATCACAAACTATGTATGAAAGGGGGTTAATATGATTTTGCCCAGAAATCAAGTTTTCAAAATTTCAATTTCCCTTGTCTTCACTGCAATTTCTTGATTTGTAACAGTTTTCAATTTTTTTTTTTTTATCCATATAGAAAAATACAGATATTACAAATCTGGGAAATATGTATTTTTTTAAATAGGAAGAAGAAAATTCTTAAAGATTCATACTCTGTCTTTTTTTTCTCTGTGGATTGTCAAGAAAAAAATTTGGAAAAAATGAAGAAATTGAGGCAGGGGAAGAGAAAATAAAAATACTTAGAATGTGTTTTTTAGATGAAATCCTAATTTCCTGTATTGAAAACATAGGAATCAGAAGAAATTTAGGAAAAAAATAAGGCACAAATGTCACCTCAGACATGCTAGAAACAACAGGTAAAGGACAGGATTTCTGAGAAAACTTCTTTTATGTATATATTGAAGATCAGGTTTTTAAATACACTCATTAGAAACACAAATTACAGAATAGAAAAAGATCATTTCAATTGGATTTGAAGTGTAATTGTGTGCGTGCACACAAGAAATAACATAATTCGTACAGAAGTTTTATCTACAGTGTGTGTGTGAGCCAAAGGAGATTATTTTATGGCATGTGTGTGTGAGGACATGCGTAAGCTCGCAAGGAATGAAGCCAGTATGCTCCGATGGATGTGTAATGTCAGTGTGCATACTAGACAGAGTGTAAGTACCTTGAGAGAAAAGTTGGACGTAAGAAGCATCAGATGTGGTGTTCAAGAGAGACGACTGCGCTGGTATGGTCTTACGGCGAGAATGGATGAGGATAGCTGTATGTAAAAGTGCCACACCCTAGCAGTTGAGTGAACCTGTGGAAGAGGTAGCCCCAGGAAGACCTGGGATGAGGTGGTGAAGCACGACCTTCGAACATTAGGCCTCACCTAGGCGATGACTTCTGACGAAGACCTTTGGAAATATGCTGTGCTT
>NC_068996.1:50354862-50355770 GCF_001194135.2 Octopus bimaculoides | reverse complement strand
ATATATATATATATATATATATATATATATATACACACATATATACGACGGGCTTCTTTCAGTTTCCGTCTACCAAATCCACTCACAAGGCTTTGGTCAGCCCGAGGCTATAGTAGAAGACGCTTCTCCAAGGTGCCACGCAGTGGGACTGAACCCTGAACCATGTGGTTAGTAAGCAAGCTACTTACCACAAAGCCACTCCTGCGCCTGTATATATATAAATTTTTTAAAAAGGAACAAGAATGCAACAGACAACAATAAAACATCCAAACAGATAGACAATACAAAAATGGACAGGAAAAACAACAAAAAGATAGACAGGATAAAACATGGACAGGTCATTCATGGCCTGCTCTCCCCAGTCAAATTTTCAAATTATCCTTAGTCTCGGCCAGTTACACATAAGACTGTTCAAATCTGGCTGACCCCAAAAATCTAAGTTAAGAGCATTAAACATTTTAGGAGAAAGCAAGGAAATGTGTACGACAACAAAGACAAAAAAGAATGAAAAGAACCCCCCCCCAAAAAAAAGACAGAGAAACTGTGACACAATTATAAATACAAACAAGAAAATAACAACAGGTGTCTTTCCACTAATAGAGATGAATCAAGTTGAGCTGGCGTGTGTAATACTAGCTGAGTATCTCCTTGTTGCCAGGCAATTTTCACAACAGAATGCCTTGGCAGACTTTCAGAATAGCACACCTACATCAGTTGAATTTTTTGTTTTTACATGGATTTTTCAAATTTTCTTTTTCGCTACACCATTACAAATGATGTGGAGAAGCTTTTTATGAAAAAGCTTTTTGAAAAAATTTCAATTCTGCCTACCCCCGACACCTACTGGACTAGTTTTGTCCAATTTCTTTTTCTTTCTTTCTTTCTTTGTTCCTTGTTTTTTTTTTTTT
>NC_068996.1:50347597-50354465 GCF_001194135.2 Octopus bimaculoides | reverse complement strand
TTTTTTTTTTTTTTTTTTTTGCACCATGCACTTAAATATGATGGAAGAAGCCTTGAAGATTAAATAAAAGAATTTGGGGAAATCACCAATCACCATTACAATCTCCATGTCCTTTATTTTCAAACAGAAAATGAAATGCAATTTGAAAACAATATTGTAATTTTTTAGTTTTTTTTCATTAACCCCCACCCCTTCCCAATAAATCATAAAATTTCAGCTTTTTTGCAAAATCATTTTTTTAATCATAGCTTTAAAAATACACACAGTCTGAATCTGCAATTTGTCTCTGTTTATAATCTCAAAATGATTTTTCAGATGAAATGATGTGAATTAAGGTAGATTTAGCTGTTATTCACACGAGTACCCTAAGGAAATCCCTTACACATATTGCATGAGGGATATTTTTAGAGAGAAAGTTTTCAACGAAACATATTTACTAACAGGAAAGTATGCTAGTGAAATAAATCATCTTTTACATGCCGTTTTTAAATCACTGTCACTCCAATGAAATTCCTTACACACAGGCATACTCACACACTGACATACACACACACACACAGTGTGAGCGATATTCTTTTACAGAGAGTGAGAGTGTGGAAATATATAGAGAGAGAGGGGGAAGTTTACCATGAGAAACACAATAAATGAAAGAGATAAACAAAGAGAGAGAGGGAGAGAGACCTTTCTGCTGCTGTCACAGATTTTGAAATTTTAAAATTTAATGAAAATCTTCAAATTTAGTATATTGATGTACTTTTTCACACTGACTCCGATAAGATGATTCATTTATTTCAGCAAAATTTTAGAAAAATATTATAGAGATTTAAAGTGTGATCATTTTTGTCCAATCATAAAACAGGATTTGTTCGTGATAGCAATGTATCATAAAATGAAAATAAACATTACAAGACAAAAATTTTCAACAAAATGAAAACAATATAGAAGAGATAATACATATACAGAGAGAGAGAGGTGGGTGATAAAGAGAAGAGAAAGCGTAAAAGAGAGAAAGATTGATGGTGACAGAGAATGAAAGATTTGTCAATTTGTCAGTCTAAAAGTCGATATATTTTTTGATTATTTACGAGCAACTTTCTCTTCGAGATGCAGATTTTTAAAATCAAATGTGCTTTTCTCAAGGATGCACCGTTTCAGAGCCTTTTGGGGTTATACACAAACACACCTCTACACAGTCATCAATGCTCTGTGACAATACTACTCTCCTGCTTGTTGATGTTATTGTTGTTGTTTTGTCCAAACTCAGCTCTGATCGAGCTGACCAATGACCAAAGATGTCCCACTCATGCCCATCCATGAAGTAGTCTTTTTACATTATCTAGATTGTTTGGCAGTAGGAAGTGATGTAAAGACTTTTTTTCGGCAGAGGTAAAGAATACGCACAACACCCGTTTTCGGCGTAACCCTAACCCTACACCTTAACCCTAAAACCTGGGTGTGCTATTCTTTACCCCGTTTTTTTTTTTTTTTTCTTGACATAATAACTTATTCATCATCATGAACATTTATTTACATGAAAGAAAATTAGCGGAGAACATTGATCTAATTCTTCCAGATACTTCTGTTAAAATTGCATTGAAACCATTCGTGGGGAATTTTTTTTTTTATCACAGCAACTGGTCGCACACCACAAGGTTTAACGGAACCTACTAAAACAAGCTAGTTCGCTCGCAGCATCATCACGGGCGATGGCGTGGCTAAGGTGTTGGAACAGCCAAGCGCCCTTACGGGCATCACCTGATACCTCGGTGAGGCGAGCTGCCAACGTTGACAAGAACTTCGCGCTTAGTGGTCCAATCCCTCCGAACGTCTCAAACGTCACAGGTTGGAAGAGATAGTTCAGTGTCAAGTCCCGATACTTCAGGGTTTTCTTCTGTTCGGCTACGGAAGCAGTGACCCTCCCATTAACTGCAACATCCAAGATGTGGGAGGGAGCAAAGGAGTCGCAGACTGACGTCTCAAAGGAAGCACCTACCTCTAACCCAGGGACAGAGGGTATACACCCACCAATCCTCCTTCTAACGCGTCTTAACATATTCAAGAGAATAAGATGGATTTGTGAGAGATTTGGCTGTTATATCAAGCAGATCGAGCGATAGTATATAAGCAGCTGCTTCGTTTGCTCAAGCAGAAGATCTGGTATCGTCACATTGGAAATGATCTTTATATCGTTTATTGTTGCTTTTAATTTTATACAATTAAAACAATTTTGTTGTCATGTCAGCTGACATTCTTACAGAAATAGAAGAGGAAACTAAATACTGAAACCTATTTCCTTACAAAGTAATGAGCGCGAATTGTACACGAATAAATATATGAATATCGGTGAACGTAAGGCGGCGAGCTAGCAGAATCGTTAGTACGCTGGGCGAAATGCTTAGCGGTATTTCGCCTGCCGCTACGTTCTGAGTTCAAATTCCGCCGAGGTCGTCTTTGCTTTTCATCCTTTCGGGGTCGATAAATTAAGTACCAGTTGCGTACTGGTATCAGAAATTAAGTACCAGTTACGCATTGGGGTCGTTTGTCTGTCCCCTCTGTGTGTAGCCCCTTGTGGGCAGTAAAGAAATAAGAAACGTAAGCGAAATGCTTAGCAGTAATTCGTCTGTCTTTATGTTATGAGTTCAAATGTCGCCGAGGTCGTCTTTGCCTTTCATCCTTTCGGGGTCGATAAATTAAATACCAGTTGCGTACTGAGATCAATCTAATCGACTGGCCCCTCTCCCACCAAAATTTCGGGCCTTGTGCCTAGAGTAAAGAAAAAAATATCAGTAAACATGTCTATTTGAATGCGTGCGCGCGGTTATATCTGAGTTTGAAAAGGTGTTCTCTGTTTTTGTTTTTTTTCCCTGTGTGTAAATTAGAAAGAAGAAAATAAAAACTATTTGTTGTCGCTACTTTTTGTTAGTGGATTGGCCGTCACACAAAATTCTTTGCAGCTTTCCTTTTGGCGCTTTCCGTTCAGGGTTCAAATCCCGCTGAAGTCAATTTTAAAGGTTTATAAACATGAGGTATTATCGTATTTTAACGTGTATAAGGAACCCATTTTTGTCAAAAATTAGGTTAAAAAAATATGGGAGTTTCTTATACATGGATAGTATTATAATCCCTTACAAAATCTTTTTTCCAAATTTTAAGCCCCTAAAATTAGGGGGTTCCTTATACACGTTAAAATATAGTAATTTATATAACCGACTCACCCCTCCCCGTCAAAATCGTTAACTTTGCCTTTGATTCTTAATAAAATAAATGAAATAAGTACCAATTAAGCACTGGAATTGATGCAATAAACTTTGTCCCTTCCCCACAAATTTCAAGTCTCGTGCTTATATTTCAAGAGATTATTTAGTTTGGCGGTAAAAATTTCGTAATATTGGATATATTGGATATATGAACTTTTAAAAAAAGTATAAAACAAAATTTAAAATCTATATTGGATTCATTAAAAAAACTTTGATAAACTATTTCATTTAATTATAGTTTATTATTTTAATTATGATTTAATGCGAGCTAGTATTAATTTCATTTCTCTGAATTACGAAAGTAAGGTGGTAGGATGTTTTTCAGTTGCCATGACATCACGTCTGCATTTAAAATATGGAACTTGTTTTGAATTCCACTGTTTTAATTGCTTAATTAAAGATGATTTTTTCTCATTCTCATTTTTTTTCTATGAAAGTGGACCAAACGGAGGATTGCGAATTACGGTCTTAGAAATATAAGAATACAATCTACAGAGCTGATTAAGACTACCTCTTTTTTAAAATGATGAATGAAGATTATTTATCGGCCGACCAGTTTCGCGAGAAACTTTATTACTTGTTTAAGAAAAAAGGAGTTATTGATTATTTAAAGGTAGAACAAAAAAGTTTTCTTTAACTTTAGAGAAATAACCTTCGTACAAAATAATAAGTAGAAATGGAGAAAAAATTAAGAAGTTAATTCTAAGACGTAGTTTTGTTTTGTTTATTTTGTTTTGAAACTACAAGAACTGCAATATTTGTGGCTTTTCCTTTGATTGTTAGCGTTAAGCTGTATTCGGAGGTTAAAACCTCTCACCTTATTTTATACAGTAAATCCACCTTTATTAAAACTTATTACCCTCAGATTTTTCAGTCATTTCGCATCAATAGGGATGTCTTTAAGACGATGCCTTACATACACACCCCATTTTATTTAGTTATCTTCAACCGACTTTGAGTAAGTAAGTACTTTAGTAATATTTAGTAAGACGTTCAGAAAACAGCATTCCTGTAGTTGTCTCATTAGAAATACGGCATCTATGTTTCCACACACTCGCTCAGTTCCAAACTGCATGTTATGTAATAGTGCTCGATTTCTTATTTACTAATTCAATTATTTCTTACGTTAGTCCAAAAGCTTTTTCCCATCAGTAGTCTCTTTTTCTTTCCTTCGAAACAGTTAACAATGATACTACAACGTTTGTTATTGAGAATAACACCTTCCTGTCCTATATAGATAAATACTATCAAACGAAGGCGGCCCTATATTGTCGCTGACTCTCTAGAAATTAACAACTAGATTTCTCACAAACCACACCTTTCTGTTTCAAAATAGCAAGATGAGATAGTCGTGGTGGAATCGTTTGATCCACAGATCACTACGTCCACCACTATCATTTAACCCTTTTGGTCAAATCCTATTCTGTTATATTGTTCCTCCAGTATTTAGCTGCTAGCGGTTAGTATAGGTTATTCCTTAGGAACATCTAACTTTCAAATCATTCCCGTTTTTCAAATGCTTTCTTAAGGTATCATCTTGCAATAGGATAACATGATTTATCATATAGAAGGACTATATGTTCTTTTTCAAAGGACGGAGGTAAAGAATACGCAGACCACCCGTTTTTGGCGTAACAAAAGCCTTAACCTTAAAACTAACCCTAAATCCTAATCCTAAAACTAACCCTAAACAATAACCCTAAACACTGGCTGTGCGTATTCATTACCTTCGCTAAAAAAAACAAAAATTATGTGTGTTTGTAATTTTTGCAATTTTGTAAAGTTTTCAGGCTTAAATATGTAGTAATGCAAAAAAAAAAGAAGAAAAAAATCAACCATTGCTTGTTTGATATTCAGCAACAGTACTTTGGAGTAAAGATTTTTGCCAACATAACATGGCAGTCCTGGTTTAGGACAAACGTTGCTGTAATTTAGCCCCAGGAGACATCGTCTGCAGCTGGCTATACGACACAATCTGTGTCTTTATATTTTCGAAAATATAAGCACACAGATCGTGTCGTATTGCCAGCTGGAGATGATGTCTCCTGGGGCTAAATTACAGCAACATTCGTCCTAAACCAGGACTGCTATGTTATGTTGGAAAACAATCTTTACTACAAGACTTTTTAAGTTAAGAAAGTTCCCAGTGTTTGTGAATATGTGGTTGAGTTGCTATGTTCATTGAACTGTCGTTGCATACACCCAAGCGTGTGCATCTATTCACATTAAAATCTCACAAGAATTTCTGGAATGTTTTACAAATCTTCACTGTGCCATTTATATATTGGATTTGGAGAATTCATGTCAGCTTTATATGCATATACATACATCCGTACATATAGACACTCTCACATGATTTAAATGCAAGCTACTGTTAGTGTTATGCCTCTGAAAATATGTTGGTCAAACAAGCTTGTATAGTATGCTGTGTATTTCAAGGCAATTGTTCAGATTTTGCACATTATACAAGCTTGTCTGACCATCATATTTTCAGTGGCATGAAACTAATAATAGCTCACAATTAAATTGTATGTATATTAAATGATACATATCTTTCATATGATGAAGTACTTTTGTTTGTCGGCTGTACCGATTACAGAACAGTACTTTCTGTCTCTCTCTCTATATGTATATATATATGGTCACGGTGGTGCTCCAGCATGACCACAGCTACTTGGCTGAAACCCATAAATAAATAAATAAATAAATAAAATATAATATATATATATTATATATAAAATCAAAATAAGCAACAAGGATATCTAAAGTTAATGCAGTACGATCGTTTCATGCGACTCCATTTATTTAAGCAATGTAAACATTACATCAAATAAAAAATGTAGAGCAATCTTCAGCTGCACAAAGACATAGAAATTTAATATATATATATATTACAAAAATAAGAGGAATGACCAGCAAAAGTGGACTCCTATATGCTAGAAATAGATGCCGAATCATCTAATCATGAAAAATATGTTCTCAGTAGAAATTTAGCGACACAACAGACTGTAAAAGAGCAAGACAAATGAAAAAATACTAAATAAAAAAAAACGATTAACCTACGTACCATGGTTTCACCTGTTAAAATTTACATAAGTAAATATCTGCAGGATCATCAGTGTAGTCTGTTGATTTATAAAATATAATTTCCAGAACTAGACACAAGACATCCACCCGAAAGGGAGCACGTGCAGAGTTCTACAAATTACATTCAGCGTATCCTTTCAAATGTCTTCATTCTGGCGTGCTGAGTCCGGAAATAACTCTGCAGTTAATAAATTTTTGCAGCTAATTTACCGGTTTGAGAACATCAATTAAAACCAGTGGTCTAGCATATTAAAAAAAATCCAAAGATTAAAATTATATTACAGCGCGCCAGATTGAAGACATTTGAAAGGATACACGGAATGTAATTTGTAGAACTCTGCACGTGCTCCCTTTCGGGTGGATGTCTTGTGTCTAGTTCTGGAAATTATATTTTATAAATCGACAGACTACGCTGATGATCCTGCAGATATTTACTTATGTAAATTTTAACAGGTGAAACCATGGTACGTAGGTTAATCGTTTTTTTTTTTTATTTAGTATTTTTTCTTTTCTCTTGCCCTTTT
>NC_068996.1:50335927-50346400 GCF_001194135.2 Octopus bimaculoides | reverse complement strand
AGTTGGATTGCTGGGTTGCAAGTTTGTTTCATTTATTTAGGCCAATGAACAGAAGAGAAGCATGCTTGTAAATATTTAAAATTTTTCCTGAGTATGATATAAATAGAATGGGTGTTGCTTGCAATTGTTGCTTAGCTTCAAATTTTGTAGATTTAACTACAGACCAGATAATGTGAGCAAGAAAGCTAATACTATACGTATTCTGAAGAACTTGAAGCCTGATGGCAAAAGATGTTGGTGTACATTAGAGAAATTAACTGCTGTGTGGTATAGATGTAGAAAATTCAGAGAAGCAGAGTGCATTGTGTGTAGAAGAGAAAAAGAAAAATACAACAAACCTGTTCATTATCATCATCATCATCATCAATCAACATCCGTTTTCCATGTTGGCATGAGTTGGATGGCTTGACAGGCACTGGTAGGGCCCAGGGTCGCATCAGGTTCCGTAGTCTGTTTTGACTTGATTTCTATGGTTGCATGCTGTTCCTAATATCAATCATTCCACAGAGTGTACTGGGTGCTTTTTATGTAGCAGCACCACCAGTGCTTTTCCGAGTGGCATCAGCAGCTACACCAATGCTTTTTACATGACACCTGGATTTTAGGATCTCCATTTTTATAGTGGGTCATCCCATAAATAATGCGTTTTTTTCAATTGCATGAAATATAAGTTGGAAGGGGATGCGATAAACTACCTGCATCAACTTGCCTTAAAAGCAGTAATTTTACCTTTGGCTTATTCTTAGTGCAAGTTTTGAAGAGTGCAGTTAGATTTTAACAGTTATTTTTTCAAACCTATAATGGAAGTGACAAAGGAGCATATTCAGCATATTTTGCTTTATGAATTCAATAAAGGCAACAGCACAACGGAAAGTGCGAGGAATATTAATGCAGTGTATGGGGATTGGACAATAAGCCAGTGTCAATGGTGATTCCAGAAATTCCAATCCAAAAACCAGTCTAGAAGACGATCTGTAGAGCTCAGTAAGGACGTCCTACAGACCCTGGTTAAATACAATACCATCGTAACTGTTGAAGAACTAGCAGAGAAGCTTGGATTTGGTCATTCAACCATTCATCAACACCTGTGTGCCATCAGAAAAGTCAGCAAATTGGGTCAATGGGTTCCTCACAAACTTTCTGAGTCTAATCACATGCAGAGAGTGAATGTGTGCTCTTCTTTGCTGTCACATCTCACAAATGAATCATTTTTGACCAAATAGTGTCTGGTGACGAGAAATAGCTTCTCTAAAAAAATCTCAAGTGCTGAAGACAGTGGGTAGGGAAAGGAGAAACACCAGCTCCCCAGGCTTAGGAAGGTCTTCACCTACGTAAGGTGTTCTTATCTGTTTAGTGGGATATGAAAGGTTTAGTCCACTTTGAACTTTTAAACCCAAACCAAATGGTAACAAAGCAGATCTACAGTGAACAGCTTGAGCAGTTTAAGTCAGTGCTAGAAGAGAAATGACCAGCTTTGGTTTCCAGACGAAAGGCGTTCTTCCATCAGGATAATGCTTGGTCACATACAGTGAGGATGACTTTCCAAAGTCTGGAACAGTTTGAATGGGAAACGATGCCTCACCCACCATATTCGCCAGATATTGCCCCATCTGATTATCATTTATTCCGCTGTCTTCAAAATCATTTGGACGGAAAAAATATGAATTCTGTAGATGTGGTCAGAACAGTACTGGAGAAGTATTTTACATTACAAACAAGTGAATTTTGGAAGAGGGGCCTTGCAAGTCTACCAGATAGATGGAAGAGCATTGTAGAAAATGAAGAAGAATATTATTTTAGATTAAAAAGTATAAAAAAGAACCACATTATTTATGGGATGACCCAGTATATAGTATTGATGATTGATATATATAATGGTAAGCAACATTTAACATTTAAAATGGACTATCATGAAAGAAAATCAGTATCACTGAGTAGATTACAGTGGAAGCAGATTACATCCATTATTGAGTAGTGAATATCTCTTGAATTATGGACCACCTATTAAGGAAAGAGAAGAGAATCATCATCATCATCATTTAATGTCCATATTCCATGTTGGTATGGGATTAGACAGTTTGACAGGATCCAGTGGGTCTAAAGATTGCATCATGCTCCAATTGTCTGCTTTGGCATGATTTCTGTGGTTGGCTGCCCTTCCCAATACCAACCACTTTACAATGCATATGGCTTTTTTTTGTGCCACCAACATTATTCAGGTCACCACGGAGCTTGCAAGACTAAGAAACTTGTGGCAGTTCATGGGAGTGGTGGGGAGGTAAGGCTAGCTTTATGCTTGGAGACATGGGGATCCAAGTATGATAGCGAAGGTGGGGAACAGGTTCTTGTAGAGGAGCTGCATAATGGCTTATGTTTAGAGGAAAGGGTGAGAGTTCTGAGTAGGAGCTGCAAAAAGATAAATACAAATAGAAGAGGTCAATTAAGAAGACCTCATAATGTCCTGTGACCTCATTGCAATTCAACATTATCTGGTACATACTGTAACAGGTAATACCGAGCAATTTTGTTGTTGTTTATTCTTACAGAATTCACTGGATAAATTTTACTTGGTACCAGCACCAGAATGGTTGTCTGCAGCTAATCTACTCTTTATATCAGTTTGTGTCTGGAGTTACTTCAGTCTTAGGTAGCTTATGAAATCTATATCTCACACTGCACTGTGCTGTTTGTGAGGGGGGGGAGGGGCATACTTTCCATCACCAACCACTTTGCATTTTTTTTCTTATTGAAAACAACTGATCTTATAACATTTTGTTTTAAATACCAACCATTCTGACATTATCTGGTGTACACAGTACTTACAGAAAGACAAATGATCATGCCTGGATCTTCTCAATCAAGGCTGAGTCAGAACTAAGCAACAACAATTGCTAAAAATACCATAAGTTAATGCACTCACCCTGTTAATCATATTTAGTCTAGTGTGAAGAAAAGTGGAAGTTAAAGATCGTCAACTGGAATATTGTGATTTTCATTCTTGTTGCAATCTCTATCAACCTACCAATAAAGTTAGCTATGAGTATATCTAATATCATTTAGGCATATGCATACTTTTTAACTTGAATTTATTTTAACATAATCAGCTTTCTCAGAGCAAATTAAATATATAATCAGATTCTGAAGATATCATCATGATCATCTTCGTAATTTAACATCCTCTTTTCCAGTCTGGTATGGATCAGATGGTTTGACAAGAACAGATGAGCCAGAGGCTTGATCAGTGTTTGCTTTGGCATGGTTTTTACTGGTGAATGCCAACCATTTAACAGAGTGTGCTGGCTGTGTTTTACATGGCTTCGTAATGATGGAAGGATTTATAACATATATAGAAGCAAGCACCTAGCACACTCCGTAAAGTGGTTGGTGTTAGGAAGGGCATCCAGCCACAGAAACCATGCTACAACAGACAATTAGAGCCTGGTCAGCTCCCCAGCTGGCCAGCTCCTGTCAAACTGTCCAACCCATGCCAGCATGGAAAATGGACATTAAATGATGATGAAACAGTTATGTTTTCTTTATTTATTGCAGAAATGTACTTTTAATTATGTTTTTTTTTTATGCCTTGTTGCAGATGTTATCAAACCAGGAACTCCTGCGGTTGCTCCACATAAATCCACATTCAGATCTTTACAAAATATTAGTAAGTGATCGTTAAAAGCAGCATTAATTTCATTGAATGTATTTGCAAGATATTCTATGTAGATTTTAAAAGCTTCAATTTTTTAAATAAAAATAAACGACCTTTTTCAATAAAATCAGAAGAAAATAATAGCTAAAAGGGTCGGGCTTGATTGTGTTAACCCATTTGATACCATACCACCCACCTGTGACTTCCCTGATTCTAAGATACAAACTTCCTTGATTTAACATGATCTAAATTAAAATCTTCCATCAAAATTTCATGTTAATTTATGTTCCAAACTCTTAATTAATAATGACGAAGTTACTCTAGTAATTTTGTTGTGTTTTAGGAAGGTCATTATGTCAATTATAAACACATGCACTGGTTCTATTTCACTTCTTCATTCTTGTTCCTTAATTGGTTAACTAACCAATTAACTAATTGGTTATTTGATTAATTGTTCAGTCAATCAATCAGCTAGGTTTGTTTCAAAGTCCTTTCATTACCATTCATGACTCCATCTATGACATGCCCCGGTTAAATGGTTACGAAACAAAACCAGTGCATGTTTATTATTGGCATAACGATCCACCTAAGATACAATAAAATGTTTTCTGACACATCAGTTCACATCAAGAATCTTGCAGACAAAATACTGAAATTAATTATTTTATTAAATTCTTCGTTATATTTCAGTATATTTCAAGAGAAATGGCAATGAAAGGGTTAATTCTTCACTAAGAGTAAATATTCATTTCAATCAAATAATTAATGTATGTAAAGCATAACTGAAACAATATTAACCCTTTAACATTCAGATTACTCTGTGAAATGTAATGCTTATTCTGTGAAATGTAATGCTTATTTATTCACATTGTTTTGAATTAATCATGCATTATCATGTAGCTTTGAGATTTCAATGTGGTGATTCTTTAGTTTTAGAATTACATTATAAGGTAGGTGAAGGAAGCTAAACTGGTTGCTTTGAACAGAAGACAGGCAGGATATTTGGGCCAGTTTAAATTCTGAAGGATTAATACATAGTGCTTAAATAATTAAGTTACATGATGGACTTCAACCAGATAAGCTGCTTACCAACACCACATGGTCATTGGTTACATTTAGCAGACTCCAACTCTGTTGCAAGCATTTGTACGTGAGTTCTGGTCTGAGAGATTGCTGTGATATCTTGATGCACGGCTGCTTCTTGCTACAAGCAGAGCAAGACTGGGTGAGGAAGAAGAAGATGAGTCAGTCTCTCCAGGCAAAAACGTAAAGCACCACAAAATCTCCTCTTGTTTACCATCATCATTTCAATGCCTGTTTTTCCATGCTTGCATGGGTTGGACAGAGTTTTTATTGAAGCAGATTTTCTACAGATGGATGCCCTTCCTGTTGCCAACCCTTGCTTGTTTCCAAGCACAAGGTAATATTTCCCTATGGCCAGACATGTTCTCACAGAAGATTGGAAACAAATGACATTGCTTATATGACAGTGACAAGCATTTTATGACTATCATACAATGTCAGGACAAGGAGACACACACACACACAAGGTGCATTCCAGAAGTTTTGAAACTTTTTCAGGAGCAGCAGTTATAACTATCCTAGATTATCTTATTTTTAGTATATCATTACTTATTTCTTTATTGCCCACAAGGGGCTAAACATAGAGGGGACAAACAAGGACAGACAAAGGGATTAAGCCGATTATATCGACTCTAGTGCGTAACTGGTACTTAATTTATCATCCCCGAAAGGATAAAAGACAAGTCGACCTCGGCAGAATTTGAACTCAGAACGTAACAGCAAACGAAATACCGCTAAGCATTTTGCCCAGGGTGCTAACATTTCTGCCAGCTCGCCGCCTTTTTAGTATATCATTACTACACATCTAAATAAGCTAACCTGCCAACTTTTTTTATTCTAAATTGAAGGAGACAGCTGTCACACCACTTTGAACACATGCTAATAAACATTGCTTGTCACAGCTGACTAATTTGCAGAACGCAGCCAGAATGTGGGGACAATTTGAAGGTTTGCTATGGGTTTGCTATGCAATATTGTTTTATGTTAATCTGAACACAGGAACTCCAGACTGCTTATTGATTGAACCGTATGAGCCAAGCATCTGGTTTTCACTGGAACAAGATGTTCAAGGATGGTAGGAGAGAAGGTGAGAGACAATGAGAGGTGTGGAAAGGAGATGGACATCAGATCATCAGAGCTGGTTGAGAAAGTCCTCAAATTTCTGGATGATGATGATGGTAACCAAGTACTTGACAGAGGTGGGCATCAAAACTGTCTCTCACCCTCCCTACCATGTTCCTGTGACTTTGGGTTGTCCCCCAAAATGAAGGAAACCCTCAAGGACATTTGGCTTGAAGACACTGAGGAGATGAAAGAGGTTGTGACAAGGGTCCTGGACACCTTCATTTTGGAGCACTTTGATGGGGCCTTCACCAAGTGGCTGAAGCACTAAAGCAAGTGCATTGGAGTGAGAGGATCATCCTAATTTGAAGGAGATTAGAGTTTTGGATTTCTTTCGAATTAATAAATGTCTCTCCTGGAGAAGCCTTGAAGCTTCCAGATTGCACCTTGTATATATATATATATATATACTCTCTTTTACTCTTTTACTTGTTTCAGTCATTTGACTGCGGCCATGCTGGAGCACCGCCTTTAGTCGAGCAAATCGACCCCAGGACTTATTCTTTGGAAGCCTAGTACTTATTTTATCGGTCTCTTTTGCCAAACCGCTAAGTTATGGGATGTAAACACACCCAATATCGGTTGTCAAGCAATGGTGGAGGGACAAACACAAACACACAAATGCATACATACATACAATGGGCTTCTTTCAGTTTCCATCCACCAAATCTACTTACAAGGCTTTGGTCAGTCTGAGTCTCTAGTAGTAGAAGACACTTGCCCAAAGTGCCACGCAGTGGGACTGAACCCAGAAACATGTGGTTGGGAAGCAAGCTTCTTACCATACAGCCACTTATACATATATATATATATATATATATATATATATATATATATATATATATATATATATATATATATATATATATATGTATCATCATTTTACATTCTTTTTTAACATGCTTATGAGTTGGACAGTTTGACAAGAACAGACAAGCTAGAGGGCTCTGCCACGTTCTGTATGCTTTGACATGGCTTCTACAACTGGATGCCCTTCCTAGCACCAACAACTTAACAGAGTGTACCAAGTGCTTTTTACATGGCTCCAGCACTGGTGAAGTAACCATACGTATATATATACAGTGGGAGGGGTGCAAAAGTAGACATACAGTAAGTATCACACCAGTGTTATAATAATTCGTTAAAATTATTAGCACATTAAATTAGTTAGCCTCATTTTTGATATTTTCAGTGTTGTTAATCATAATGATACATTCATCATAGCTATAATAATACTTTTAGCGTAACTTTTAATTCTTTTGATAAAAATAAATGAGTATTGTATGTGTTTTCTTTTTCTATAACTGCATACCTACTTTTGCACCGCCTTATATTTATATATATGTGTGTGTGTGTGTGTGTGTGTGTCTTGTGTTTATGTTTATCACACAACAAACACACGCACACACACACACACACATGCTTGACAGCCAGGGTTGGTATGTTTACATTCTTGTAACTTAGTGCTTCAGCAAAAGAGGCCAATAGTAGAATAAATACCAGACTTTAAAAAAAGGAAGCATAAGTACTGGAGTCGATTTGCTTGACCACTGTCCAATGACCGAAACAAATAAAATATAAAAATAACCATTAAAATTGTAATTTTGCTTTCAAATCTTTTTTTGTTTTTTGTTTTCTTTTTTAAGCTATCAAATACGGAAAATGATTCAAAAAACGGTAATACCAATTTTAATAATTTATTAATTATTTAATTTTTTTTTTAATTGCATACACACATCTAATGAACTCTGCATTTCAATTAAACACATTCTTTATAATCAGGAAAGGAAATGACCAAATCATTTTTTCAAAATTTGACTAAAGTAAAATGTATTTAAGCTAAAATTTAAACCCAGAAATAAATAATTTGTCCTTGCAATTTGAAGAACATTATTAACTTGTTTGATTCTAACTCACTTAAGACCATTTCTTGTTCTGTGATATAAAGGTCCCCATTTTAGAAATTTTCACCCCCCTCATCATCATTGCCCTGACTGCCATCATCATCGTTTTAATGTCCATTTTTCCCAAGCTTGCATGGGTCAGATAGAATTCATTGAAGCAAATTTTCTGTGGCTGGATGCCTTTACTGTTGCCAATCCTCACCTGTTTCCAAATGAGGTAATATCTCTTCATGGTGCGACATGTCATCACAGAACATTATAG
This sequence comes from Octopus bimaculoides, assembly GCF_001194135.2. Lineage (NCBI taxonomy): Eukaryota > Metazoa > Mollusca > Cephalopoda > Octopoda > Octopodidae > Octopus > Octopus bimaculoides. The sequence goes on along the minus strand of NC_068996.1, from coordinate 50,338,380 downwards.
ACAGGGAACACCACTTGTATTACATTGACATTCCTTTTCAACTATCGTGTGATGTCAAACCAAAGAGGCACAAACGCATGCACACACATATAGATATGTAATGAGATTCTTTCTATTTCTGTCTACGAAATCCACTCACAATTATAGAGCTATAGTAGAAGATACTTGAAACAATACTAACTGATTGAATTTGAAACCACATGGTCCAGAAGCAAACTTCTTAACCACACAATCATGCCTTTCCTCATAAAACCCAAATTAACTTAACAATTATGTTGTGTTCCAAGCACTCTTTAGATAATTGTTTCTTATATTGGCACAGAGCCTGATATCTGAGAGAGGATGAAATCAACTAAATTGAATCCAGCGTTGGGTCTCACAGAGGCAAAGTAGCTGAATTCCTTTTGAGCATTGGGCCTCACGGAAGCAAAGTGGTTGAGCCTCATGGAGGCAAAGTGGCTGAGACCCTTTTGAGCATTGGGCCCCACAGAGGCAAAATGGCTGAGTTCGTTTTGAGCATTGGGCCTCACAGAAGCAAAGTGGTTGAGCCTCATGGAGGCAAAGTGACTGAGTCCCTTTTGAGTGTTGGGCTCCACAGAGACAAAGTGGCTGAGTCCCTTTCAAATGTTGAGTTCCATGGAGGCAAAGTGGTTGAGTCTTTTTCAAGTGTTAGGCCTCTCAGAGTTAATGACTGAGATCTTTGACATTATGTCGTGCTTGAGAAAAAGACCCATCAAGCCAAGTGAAATTGTAGTTGTGGCAGATACCGGTGTCATGCAAATGACACCCATGCTGGTGGCACGTAAAAGCACCCATTACACTCTCGGAGTAGTTGGCATTAGGAATAGCATCCAACCATAAAAAGCCATACCAAATCAGACTGGAGTCTAGTGCAGCCTTCCAGCTTACCAGCCCTGGTCAAACTGTCTAACCCATGCCAGCATGGACAACAGACGTTAAATGATGATGATGATGATTTGATTTTATTGACCTCAGGGGGATGAAAGACAAAGTTCACCACATGAAGATTTAAATTCAGGACAAAGAAGTGAAAGAAATACCACCAGGCATCTTGTCCTACACTCTAAAGATTCTATGCATCCATCATTCTAATTAATGAAAAATATCAGATGTTTTACAAAATCCTTCCAAATTCTCAATGATTTTCATGATTAATTGAAACTTAGAACTGTGTTTTTCATTAGGAAACATGGTCATGAAAGAGTTCAGGAAAGGCAATGGAATGATCATGTTATAGGGTTAAAAGTTGGAGAGAAGGTCATGGTGGGGTTGGTGACAGATTGTTCTTTGGTATATACAGAATGAAATAGTTTCAAGCAGACACAGGCAAGATCAAGGAATATTTGTTAATGAGTAGTTTGTTCAAATCTAACGAATGATGAGATCACATGTAAGCATAACGTAAGAACGACGTCTTTCCTACAAATACTGCTGACTTAATCACACCTTGATTTCATGGAAGCATGGTATTAAAATAATGCTGCTGCTGATGATGATAATGATCTGAGTTTTTCCATGCTAGCATGGGTTGGACAGTTTGACAGGAGCTGAAGGGCTGTTCAGGCTCCATGTCTGTTTTGGCAGGGTTTCTACAGCTGGATGCCCTTCTTAATGCTAACCACTTTAAAGAGTGTACTGGGTGCTTTCTATGCAGTACCGGCACAGATGTATTTATGTGGCAGCGGTATGGATGTCTTTTATGTGGCACCAGCGCCTACAAGCTTGCAAGATTAGGAATACTCAGCCTAAGAGGGATGCAGGGAACATGTTTGTATGCAAGAACAAGCATGTTTTTACTTAGCTTGACATGTCTTCTCAAGCACACCAGACTACCAGGGATCTCGGCCCCCTGTCATCCCCTCTGAGTCCCAGTGTCTATAGATATTTCTAATTAATTATATATAGGCATACCTCAGTTTAATTGGTTCCAAAACATGCAAAAAATGACATAACACAAAAATACATTTTTAAAACTTTATTATCTTATATCTGTTTTAAAAAATGGCTTGTTTCATATTTTCACATGTATTTCATTTGATTTTCCACTTCGTTATTAATCTTTAGGTGTTTTTACTTTTAATTCTTATGCTTTTAAATGTTGACTTAGACCTGTGTAAAGAAAGATAAATCAACTGAATTTGAGGTTTATTTTTCTCCATTACTTTCTTTAAAAAGAAAAAATTACGCAAAGTCTAAATAAGCATAACATGAAATGATGTTGAGGTATGTTTCTATACACATATATTTTTAATTGCAGGATTTCTTTTGGAATTACTGAGTGTGATAACATCGGTTTTCCAACAAGTATCAAATGATGTTGGAATACAAACAGAATTTTCTACACAGTACCCCACCTCATCTTTAGGTAAATTTAAACAGATTTTGGCAATTTCTTTTTCTTTTGAAAAACTTAATTATAAAGTTTTAATATA
>NC_068996.1:50334241-50335440 GCF_001194135.2 Octopus bimaculoides | reverse complement strand
GCTTGACAACCGATGGTGGTGTGCTTACGTCCCTGTAACTTAGCAGTTTGGCAAAAGAGACCGATAGAATAAGTACTAGGCTTCCAAAGAATAAGTCCTGGGGTTGATTTTCTCGACAAAAGACGGTGCTCCAGCATGGCCACAGTCAAATAACTGAAACAAGTAAAAGAGTAAAGAGTATATATCTGCATATTACTTTTCTTTCATTCTCATTGCTATCCTCATCATTGTCATCATCATCATCATCATCATCGTCATCATCATCATCATCATCACCTTTTTCATCACTATCCTTTAATGAAGTATGGTCTCAAGCAGCATTCTGAAAATTGAGATTTCTTTTTCTTCACAAGAAATCAAGGAGACACATATACACATCACAAGGCCTTGGTGGGCCCAAACCTAAAGTAAAAGCCATTTGCTCAAGGTACTGCACAGTGGTGCTGAACTTGAAACTATGTAGAAATTAATACTCTCTTAAGTGGCAGTGGGACAAACACAGATATAAAGACACACAAACACACATATATATATATTACACGACAGGCTTCCTCACAGTTTCCATCACTCACAATGCTTCCTCCCCTCTCAAAAATTCCTTGTCTTGCAAGTTAATTGGTGATTCCTGCCGGTGCTGGTGCCATGTAAAAAGCATCCAGCTTCTCACACCTGTCCTACAATGCCATTTCTAAAACAAAGCAATCACCACATTGAAATCTCAAAGCTATGAGATTATGCAGGATAAAGCCATGTGAAGAAATAAGCATTACATTTGACAAAGTAATTTGAATGCTAAAGGGTAGTGAACTAATTGTATGCAGGTTAGATAATATAATGAGGATTTAGTGTACAGTGACGTAACTGTTGTTGGTGGGTGTAGACATTTGATACTTAGAGTCGTAAAGGTAGGAAATAAAACAAAACAATGTGATAGGCATAATAGCATATATGTATAATGAAAAATTATATATAGCTTGGTGTGTGTGTGTGTGTAAGAAAAGAATAATAGTGTAAGGGAAGTAACTCGTACGGATTTGTCGGAAGGAGAAAGATATCTATTCTTTTATTCTTAAATTCGTTTCAGTCATTTGACTGCGGCCATGCTGGAGCACCGCCTTTAGTCGAACAAATCTACCCTAGGACTTATTCTGTCGGTCTCTTTTGCCGAACTGCTATGTTACGGGGACGTAAACACACCA
>NC_068996.1:50329007-50331984 GCF_001194135.2 Octopus bimaculoides | reverse complement strand
GAACATATTTACATCATAAGGGTCTTTTCGTTGTAAGGCTTTCTTTTTTAGTTGATTTTCAGCTAGCAAGACTTTTCGTAGATGGCGTAATAAGTCACACCCGGACAAGGTCGGGTTATACTGCTAGTATATATATATATATATATATATATATATATATATACAGCAGGCTTCTTTCAGTTTCCCTCTACCAAATCCACTCACAAGGCTTGGTCAGACACTTGCCCAAGGTGCCATGCAGTGGTACTAAACCCAGAACCATGTGGTTGGGAAGGAAGCTTCTTACCACTATATATATATTTTGTTTCCATTTTTACTGTTTTAATAAAACATTTCAAAATACATGGTTAGTAAGTAAAATATTAGAAGAATGTCATCTTGAAATAATATTGATAATATTGCAGTATAGATTTGAATAGTAACTACCATGGACACATAGGCTGGCATGGCTGATGATTGACTACTAAATATTAAGCACTATAAATCTTGATGCAAACAAACCAACCTCATTTGTCAAGTAGTGGTGGGGAACAATATATATATATATATATATATATATTTGGCAATAAGAAAATGGAGGGGAATATGAGGTACTCATCAACTTGCAGACACTATGTTCCGTTGATTAATTTGTTTATTTTATAACCAAAATGACAAAAAAGACAATATACAGACACCTCCAATTGCCAGATGTCCATTAAATTTGAAATCTTAATTGTTGATATGACATGGTATGTCATAAGTGTCTGTATATTGTGTTTTTTGTCAATTTAGTTATAAAATAAACAGATTAATCAACGGAATACAGTGTCTGCAAGTTGATGGGTACCTCATATTCCCCTCCATTTTCTTATTGCTATATAAATTTAGGGTAAAAAAAATACCTTTTACCTGCACCCACTTATTGCACTTGGTATAACACTAGTGTAACAATAATTGGGTACCCTCCCAGCAGTATATTGGATATATATTATCCCTTAGTGGGTTGAATCCTCAACCCCTAACTCTCTTGCATTATATATATATATATAGTAAAGTTTCTTTGTTTATTGTATAGGCACTACTCAGAAGTGCTCAGATAAAAGACCTGAGACGCAAAGATATAAAAAAATTTTAAGGACAGTTTCAGATAGGTTCAACAATTTATTCATACACATATTCTGCCTTAGATCAATTCGCTCTTTGGAAGACTACTTTATTCACCTTTTTGTAAGGAAATACTTTTATTCTTAATAATTTTTACTACGCTGTTCTAACCTATTTTCACTCATTTATTTATGTATGTATATTAGATTTTTATATATTTGTGCATTCATGAATTTTTAATATTTTAGTGACTGACAGATTGATTTATTTTAAAGACTGCTCTGCATTGATCTATGGCAGAATATATGTATAAATAAATTGTTGAACCTAAACATGGGGGAGGATCTGTAATGATGGGGGGGGGGCTATATCTTGGAAATCTGCCGGCCCAATGGGTTCCTTCCATGGCAGAATTAATAGTCAAGACTAATTAAGCATTTTATCTTGTCAAATTCATCCTGTGGTTGTGGAACTGTTTCTGGAGGGAAACGCAATCTTTCAGGATGATAATGTACCAATTCACACAGGTAAAATTTTTACTGAATGGCACGAGGAACAATCTAGTGAAGTTGAACATCTTATCTGGCCACCACAGTCCCCAGATCTCAATATTATTGAACATTTATGAGCATTTTAGAAAAACAAGTAAGGAGTTGATATCCTCCACCATCATCACTACAAGAACTGGAGACCGTTTTAGCTGAAGAATGGACAAAAATTCCCTTGGAAACAATTCAAACTTTGTACGAGTCTATACTTCATAGATTTCAAGCTGTAATTACTGCCAAAGGCAGACCTACCCCGTATGAAAATAAATTTGTTTGAAATTTTAAGGTGTTTCCATTATTTTGTCCAACCCCTGTATATACACACATATACATTCACACACATAACAGGCTTCCTTCAGTTGCCATCTATCAAATCCATTCACAAGGCTTTGGTTGAGGCTATAGTAGAAGACACATGCCCAAGGTGCCATGTAGTAGGACTGAACTTGGAACCATGTGGTTGGAAAGCAAACTTCTTACCACACAGCCACACCTACACCTATATTGATAAATTGATAAAATGCAATTTTAATCCTCTAATTCACAGATGTTAAGTACTTGAGTTATGTTAATGTCTGGTTATATTTCAGCACTATTAGAGCTTTCAAAAATCAATTATTGTATAAATTATTTTTAGAGCATATCAGTTACAAGTAAAAGAGAGCAGTATTTCATTACTGTTGAATAAGGTTTCTGTAATTAAGGACACTGAAATGAAATCATCTAATAACAAGACTATCTCGTTTCTCTTTATATTGTCTGTTTAAGTCGTTATCTTTTACTTGTTTCAGTCATTTGGCTGCAGCTGAGCTGGAGCAGTATCTTCAAGGGTATTTAATCAAAGAATTCAAACCTAATTCTGATTATTTTTTTAAGACTGGTTCTTATTCTTTGGATCCTTTTTTTTTTTTTTTTTTTGCTGAACCATCAAGTTATAGGGACGTAAACAAACCAACACCTGTTGCCAGGTGATGGTAGGGAACAAACTCAAAGACACACACACATAGATATGCACATATATACATACACACACACACACACACACACACACACACACACACACGTGTGTGTGTGTATATATATGTCTGTATATGTATATATACACATGTATATATATATATATATATAATTTTGCTTAAAAGAGTTCCAACACTGTCTGTTTTTTATGTTTTATTTATATTCCTGCAGAACTAATGTGGGGTATAGAATATGGAATATACAATATATAATATGATATACAATATACAATATAAAATAAAATAAAATAAAAATGGATGGCACCATGAAAGAAAGTATTGAATGTAGATGAAATATTGAGTGTTCAATATAAAGTCTGTCATACC
>NC_068996.1:50324736-50328616 GCF_001194135.2 Octopus bimaculoides | reverse complement strand
ATATATATATATATATATACACACACACGCACACATACACACTCGCACACACACACGCACATATATACACATACAATGAGCTTCCTTCAGTCTCCATCTACCAAATTCATAAATTCATTCACAGGTCTTTGGTTGGCCTGAGACAATAGGCGGTGACACTTGCCGAAGGTGCCAGACAGGGGGACTGAACCATGATTGGGAAGCAACTTCTTAACCACACGACCACATTGTGTCTATGATATATTTGTTTTTTTTTATGTAATGAGATAACATTTAATAATAAAAATATGACCAAGAAATCTTTTCTGTGCAAATTTCAGATGCAAAATTAAACGGGGTTGAAAAAATATATATGGACAAAAAAGAGGAACATTATCAAAAGGCAATTTCTGGAGTGGAAGAAAAACTCACATCGCTTCAAAAGAAACTCGAAGAAAGATATCAAACAGAATTACAATTGGAGGTAACGTAGAAATTTAATATATTATTTTGTTTGTTATACTCTTCTACTCTTTTACTTGTTTCAGTCATTTGACTGCAGCCATGCTGGAGCACCGCCTTTTAGTCAAGCAAATCGACCCCAGGACTTATTCTTTGTAAGCCTAGTTCTTATTCTATCATTCTATTTTGCTGAACCGCTAAGTTACAGGGACGTAAACACACCAGCATCAGTTGTCAAGCGATGTTGGGGGGACAAACACATTCACACAAAAACACACATACATATATATCATCATCATCGTTTAACGTCCGCTTTCCATGCTAGCATGGGTTGGACGATTTGACTGAGGACTGGTGCAACCGGATGGCTACACCAGGCTCCAAATATAAATATATATGATGGGCTTCTTTCAGTTTCCGTCTACCAAATCCACTCACAAGGCTTTGGTTGATCTGAGGCTATAGTAGAAGACACTTTGTCCAAGGTGCCATGCAGTGGGACTGAACCCGGAACCATGTGGTTGGTAAGCAAGCTACTTACCACATAGCCATTCCTGCGCCTATATTGTTATTATTATAAGAAAATTGAGGGCAATAAACTGGCTGAATTGTTAGCACACTGGACAAACTACTTAGATACCACCGAGGTTGACTTTGCCTTTCATCCTTCCAGAGTCGATAAATTAAGTACCCGCTACACACTGGGGTTGATGTAATCAACTAGTCCCCTACCCCAAAATTTCAGGCTTTGTGTCTATAGTAGAAAGGGTTATTATAAGATAAATCAAAGGCAGTGAGCTGGCAGAATGGTTAGCACGCTGGACAAAATGCTTGATGGTAATTTGCCTGTCGCTACATTTGGAGTTCAAATTCCACCGAGGTTGACTTTGCCTTTCATTCTTATGGGGTTGATAAAATAAGTACCAGTTGAATACTGGGGTTTGATGTAATTGACTATACCTCTCCTCCAAATTTCAGGCGTTGTGCCTATAGTAGAAAGTATTATAACAAAATCTGAAACCCTTTAGCATTCAGATTACCCTGTCAAATGTAATACTTATTTATTTACATTGTTTTGACTGAGAAAACCAAAGATTAAAAGAGTTCCAACCGGCATCATTCTTTTTTTTTCTTTTTTCACACATATTATTTCTAGCATTTTGAGCAACCATGTAAAGGCTACCTTATATATTTATTCAACAGTGGGCTGTTGGAATGACCATCACATCAATAGATTTGACCTTCATATTGGTTTCAGATCCTGACACAAGGACAGCAATTTTAAAGGAAGGGGTCAGTCAATTATACTGCTGCCGGTGTTCAACTGGTGCTTATTGTTATTGACCCTGAACTGATGAAAGGCAAAGTGGACTTCAGTGGAATTTGAACTCAGAACATAAAGACAGACGAAATGCTGCTAAGCATTTTTGCCTGGTGAGCTAACGATTCTGCCAGATCGCTGCCTTAGCTCTGGTCATCATATTAGTAAGTTATAGGACTAACAGAGATATTAATAGATGCTGATAGACTTGACCATCACAAATAGCTCTGACCGTCATATAGGTAGGTTTATAAGGCTGAGCAACACATCGCCATGTTATGGAACTGACCATCAAGCCATCACTCTTTTTTTTTTAATTACAGCTGGCAAGAATGAAAGACAATGATTTGGCAAAATTAAGGCTCGAGGAAAAAGAAGCCTCCAGGAAAGAACTGGAAAAAGTTCGGCAAGAGGTAAGAGACTGTGGTGTTGGAGAACCATTGTCACCACCATCATCATCATCATCATCATCATCATCACCACTACCATCATCATCATCACCATCATCGTCATCATCACTGTCATCACCATTTTACATTTGTTTTACCCATGCTGGAATGGGTTGGAAGGATTTTCCCCAGCACAACAACTCACAGTTTGTTGTGGCCCCTTATCTCCTTTGTTGGGTACAGCATCCTGACGTAAGTCTTCACCACATCTCCTTTGGACTTTCTTTTCCACAGACTACTTCTACTGAGATTGCCAGACACTTCTTGACCCAGTTATGAACTCTGCACAACGTATGTCCATACCATTGCAGTCTTCCTTAAAAACTACAGCTCATTCCTCTGATACTCATTTTTTCCTCTAAACTCTCATCACTTCTCTGTACTCTGTAATTCGTACTCTCTGACATTACACTGATGCTCAGGTTCCCCTCCTTTCTTTCCAGCCTTTACACATCCTCTACCTTCGGCACCCATGTCTTGCTATTGTGTAATATCATATTTTATATTAAACAAGCTTCATAGAAGACAATCAGCCATAGAAACCATACCTAAAATGCCATTGCAGCTCGATGCAGTTTAACAAGGAGCTCGCTGGTTCCCTGTCAAACTGTCTTATCCATGTCAGCATGGAAAGCAGATGTTAAATGATGACAATGACGCTGATGCTGACAGGCTGCACTTCACTGAGAAAGAAAAACAGTTCATTGCCATCAGGAAGTATATAGAAACATCATCCCCAATGACTGGCATAGCATTATTATTGATAACTGCCACAAGGACAAAGGAGGTGTTCTAGAAAGGAACAACTACAGGGAAACACAATGTGATTGGTCATCACATTAATAAGTTATTCTTGGACTTACTATCACGTCTGTAATTTATAGGATTGACCATAATAAGTTATCAAACTATTCATCTCACTTCTTTCCAGCCATCTCACATTTTCCACATTCAGTGTTTGTGATTCACGACCATGCAATACCTCACTTTTTGCACAAACATTATATAATCTGCTTTTAGCAAGGAGAGAAAATCCCCTTGTAACGAAATTGATTTTTCATAATTATATTATAATTGAACCATATTCGATGACTGGCACCTGTACCAGTGGAACACTAAGAGCACCGTCCGAGCGTGCTCGTTGCCAGAGCAGCTGTCTGGCTTCTGTGCCAGTGGCATGTAAATAGCACCATTTGAGCATGATCGTTACCAATGTCACCTTACTGGCACGTTTAGAAAATCATTCGAGCAAGGTCGTTGCCAGTGCCGCTAGACTGGCTCCTGTGCAGGTGGCACGTAAAAAATACCATTTTGAACGTGGCCGTTGCCAGTACTGCGCAACTGGCCTTCATGTCAGTGGCACGTAAAAGCACCCACTACACTCTCGGAGTGGTTGGCATTAGGAAGAACATCCAGCTGTAGAAACTCTGCCAAATCAGATTGGAGCCTGGTGCAGCCATTTGGTTCGCCAGTCCTCAGTCAAACCATCCAACCCATGCCGGCATGGAAAGTGGCCGAAACTTTGAAATCACTGTCAACAATATTTTTGTTTAAGAATAAACTTGTACTCTCCATAAGTAGAGAGTAATCCATCAGATTAATGTAAAATTGTTTTTATTATAACTAAACATAAGAACAAGCATTAACAATATCAGCATCCTTTAATGTC
>NC_068996.1:50319540-50324452 GCF_001194135.2 Octopus bimaculoides | reverse complement strand
TAATTTAGCGCCTTCAGACTATCATCCCTTCAGCCCCATGAAAGAGGGTTTGCGAGGCAAACATTATTCCAGTGATGAGGAAGTGAAAACTGTAGTGAAGAAGTGGTGCAAAGAACAGTCAACTGAATTTTATGGGGCAGGGATACATGCTCTCATTCAAAGGTGGAACATTGCTATTGAGAGAAACGGTGACTATGTTGAGAAGTAGGGATGTGATCCACAGAGGACCAGCTTCATTTTGACATATGGTACATGTTCCTGTGTTGGTAATTATACCTGTCCTAAACAAAATGGCATTACTTTTTGACTCACCCTCGTGTATATGTATATATATATATATATGTATATTATTTTATTTAAAAGAGTTCCAACTCTGTCTGTTTTTTATGTTTTATTTATATTCTTGTAAAATTAATGTGGGATATAGAATATGGAATATATAATATATAATATAAAAATGGATGGTACAATGAAATACACACACACATTTTTTTCAGCTGGAAAAGAACTATCAACTTAAAATGAATGCTTTAATGGAGAAGGAAAGGAATTTCACAGAGAGAATCCGGAAAGAGGAAGAGGTAAATAAATGAATTTATTAATACATGTATGTGTTTGGATTTACAAATGTAAGAAAATGAGAAACTCAATATATTTTGCTTAGTTTAGTTGTTTATCCAAATTTGCTACTTCACGTTTCCCTATTTCTGGAAAGCTTCGAGAAGCAAATTCAAAATAAGTGGATGTCTGTAATTTCTATCAGTGCACAGTCCATATGTCAATCCATACGCTTGTTGTGAATTAGTTTAACCAGACTCAGACTCATTGTTATTGGTCATTTTATAATATGACTGATGATTGATGGTGGTGATTTTCATATAAAGTTACCAAAAAGTTGAATCACAATTTTGTATTTCACTTTCCTTTTTTTGCTTTTACCAGGGGTGGGGTAAACAGGGCCCATGATATTTTACAGCTTCTCTGTAATTAGTTGGAGTGAAAGATGAAGGAAGGTATCTGGAAATGAAAAACATGACCTGAATACTCACAACAAGGTGGAGGTGGGGTCAGTTAAAGGCACTTAACTCGTTAGCATTCAGATTTCTCTGTCAAATATAATGCTTATTTATCCACATTGTTTTAAATTAATCTTGCATTCTCTCATAGCTTAGAAATTTCAATTATGTGATTGTTTATATTTTGAATGACATTGTAGGGTAGGTGTGAACAGCTAGATCTGATCTGTTTGATCATAACACTGGTAGAATATTTGGACCGTATATAGCTGGGTTAAATGCTAAAAGATTTGGGCACCAGGTGGTGGTGTTAAACTGGGTGCCAGATGAAACCTATCATCCAAGTAGACAATGGTGAGATTTGAACTCAGAAAGCAAAGAACCAAACAAATACCACAAAGCATTTAGTCCAATCCTATAACAATGATAATAGTATATATAATATACCCTTATCAGTATTCTTTTACTTGTTTCATTCATTTGACTGTGGCCATGCTGGAGCACCACCTTAAAGGGCTATAGTCGAAGAAATCAACCCCAGGACTTATTCTTTGTAAGCCAAGTACTTATTCTATCAATCTCTTATACCGAATTGCTAAGTTATGGGGACATGAACACACCAGCATTGGTTGTCAAGCGATGGCACACACACACACACGCACACACATAAATATATATACATATATATGTACATATATATATATATATATATATATATATATATATATTTCATTTTTGGATTTGGTTTGTAAGATTCTTTATGTGAGTTCGTGTGTTGAAGCATATTCTGTTGTATCTGGGGAGATTCATTTTCTTTTTGTGCCTTATAATTTAACACTGGTAAAATTTCCATTTATTTCTTATTTTTATTTTCCTAAAATTTCCATTTATTCCTTTTTTTTTTTCCTAAAATTTTTGTTGCATCTTGCAACCTTTTCAATAGTCTTGGCTCTGTCCGTTATTTACACTGCGTTCCTTTTTGTTTGTTTGTGCACATGTGTGTAGATTAGTGTGTGTGTGTGTGTGCCCATGCATGCATGCATGCATGCATGTATGTATGTATGTGTATGTATGTATATATGTGTGTGTGTGTGTGTGTGCATATGTATATATGTATGTATGTGTGTGCATCTGTATGTATGTATTCTGCATATTCATGTGCTTGCATGTCCGTGTTTATGTATTTTTGTGTGTGTGTGTGTGTGTGTGTGTTTATATATGTGTGTGCACCTCTGTCTCCTTGTGTGTGTGTGTTTTGCAATTCACTGCAGTTACTGTGGAGAAAATATCTCTCTTATGGTAAAAAGTATGAAAACACCTGGTTTGTTCAGTGTCGCCATCTATCAGAAACCCCAGACATCAATGTTTCAAGTTTGTTAACTCTTGTCAAAGAGATGTACCTAAGAGAGACAACTCTGAACAAACTTATAAAGCAATAGCTTTATGTATATTTCAGTCAACAACATTGACTGATTTGCCCTAGTAGATCGCCCAATCAAGGAAAATAACGAAATGAGGGAATCTATTTTCCGTACATTTCTGGTGTTTAATGTATCTACACTTCTGCCATATGTAAAGACTACTTTCTCTATTATACCATTGCACCTCCTATGTGTCCGTAGCTTGCACTGAGTACACCATATGAAGTTTCTACCAACACCTTTTCTACATATCAAGCAAGGCCATCTCCCTGAAGGGATCAGTAATTTGTCTGCTTTCATATTTATTCGAACTTTGGATTAAGTCCCTCTGATTCCAGGTCTTGCTTCCACACCTAAAATTTCTAGTTTTGGTAGTCATACAGCAATAAGAACAAGGTCATCAGCACAAATGAGCCCCCAAGGGCAGCCAGTCTTAAATTCCTCTCTGTTTTGACCTGAAAGACTATGAGAACAAATCCCTGGTGAACTCCTACCTGTACACTAAATTCCTTGCTATATTCATTGCCAACTTTCACCTTTCTGACAGCATCCCTGTATATGGCTTCTACAGCTCTCACTCACTGCTCATCTATCCCTAGCTTCTGCATTGATCACCAGATAAGGGAGCAAGGGACCTGTCGAAGGCTTTCTCCATGTCAACAAAAGCCAAATACAGAGGAGAATTATTTTGTTTAAATACTTTCCCTGCAGTTGCCTCACCAGGAAGATAGCATCAGTTATGCTTCTTCCTGGCTCAAAACCAAGCTGCATCTCATCTAGGTTAACTTTCTAATTAATTGAATTGTTACTCTCCGTAACTTTCATGACCTGGTCCAGCAATTTGATGCCTTCGTAATTTCTGTCTAAGGCATCACCTTTACCTTTGTAACAGTTAACTATAATGCTGCTTGCTGCTACACCAGTTGCTGGATGACTCCCTCGTAGACAACTTGGTTAACTATATGAGTGACTAGACTATATCCCACTCCACCAGATATTTTAAGCATCTCAGCGGTGATACTTGAGGGGCCAGAGGCTTTCCCTGTCTTATCCTGAATTGCTTTATCTACTAAGCCACTGTCGATTCACATAAACTGTCCATGGGAATTGACAGTAGGTCCACATTAGGCAGGCTCTCCTTTGCAGAATTTCTAACTGCATTTGAACCATCATCCATGTGAACACACTTCTCTCCTACAGCACCATGATTCTCTCTGACACACTGTCTTACCATCCGAAACATCTCAAGTCTTTGGTCCTCATGCTGCAGGACATTGGCAAACTTTCTCCTTTCTGCTTCTCCCTTAGCTACCTGACATAGTTTTCTGTTACCACCATTCTTCCAATCTTCCCAGGCCTGTTTCTTTGCTCTAATGGCCCTGTCTACTACACTGTTCAACCACCACATCACCTTAGGTCTGATTGGGACTTTGCACCAGCCACAAATTTGGTCTGTGGCACTCAGGAAGTTGTCCCATAGGAACTCTCAGTTGCCCTCTATGTCACAAGTCTGAAGAAAATGTTGAAGGTCCTTAGTAGCAGTTGATTCTATGCCAGTATTAAAACATTTACATTATAATATTCTAATCAAATTTAACATTTGCAAAGAAATAGTAAATTTAAGATATTTCCATTAGATAAAGGACAAAAAGTAGAAATATGTAACAAACAAACCAAACATACAAGCCATTTCTAGAAAGCCATTCTCTTTACTTGGATAAATAGTGTCTTGATAGAAAATATAAAGCTGGAAAAAAAAATTCTATTCTTTTTGGGGGAGTTTTTTTTTTTCGTATGGCTTAAAAATTTTTAATTTTATCCACAAAAAATATTCTCATTTACTTATTTTCTGTCAGAAATTTAATAGGTCACAGTGACTTATTTTCTTTGTAAATGATAAATCAACTAATATTTTTGTGAAGTTGTCTTGATGTTCTGAGTTCTAATTCTGCCAAGGTCGACTTAACCTTTCATCCATTATAGCGACCCCAGTTAAGCACTGGGATCACTATAATCAACTTACCCCACTTGTACCAAAATTTGAAACCAATATCTTTTGTGAAGTTATAGAATACAAAATAAGCAGTGATTGTCTGCTTTTGAACATAGTATCAGGGCCAGCTCAAGGTACTGCCAATTTGGGCAGTCGCCCAGGGTGCCATGTGCTATGGGGCACCAAGGTGGGCGTGGCAAAGTCAAGGAAATTTGTACGACCGTCGGCTTGTACATGCCGAATTTCAGCCTACCTGGGCACCAGCAACCCTAGGGCCAGCCCTGTATAGTATGTACAAAATTTTTCCCAAGGAAGAAATAATTATTTGCTTTGGGAAGTCTAAAAATTTCTGCAGAACCCTTCATCAAGGTACTTAAATGTCATTCCTATCTTAAACTCTTATTAACTTTATGACAGAGGCATATAACTGAAGCAAAGTACATTAAAATGTTTGTACAGTAATCCCTCGACTATTGAAGTTG
>NC_068996.1:50316555-50319327 GCF_001194135.2 Octopus bimaculoides | reverse complement strand
GGGGGGGGGGGATCCCATAAATTACCTGTGCCTTTTTTTCCTGTGACTTTATTATCAGCCACCATAAATTAATTGTGACTTTTTTCCCTGTGACTTTATTACTGGTCATCAAATAATAAACCATCCAGCTGTAGAAACTCTGTTCAAATCAGATTGGAGCCTGGTGTAGCCATCTGGTTCACCAGTCCTCAGTCAAATCGTCCAACCCATGCTAGCATGGAAAGCGGACGTTAAACGATGATGATGATGATGATGATAGGTGAACCATGATATGGCAAGGGATTACTGTACTCCTGTTCCTGCTATCTCTCATAAAATTTCAATATATGAATTATTAAAATCTTATTTATTTGCATTTGTTTGTTATGAATCTTAGGAATGCTGCTGCTTTGCAAGTAGATTGTATTTTATTTTGGTTTGGTTAAATGTGCTTAGTAAAAAAGAAAACAATTGGTGTTACAGAATGAGGTGCATCTTAAACCAGAAAATTTCCTGACCACTTCTGGCACACACATTCTGTATCAGTATCCTTTCCATACATACCATATGTGTCCCTGCAAGTTTCCACCTCTTCCAGACATATTTTTTTAAATAAAAGAGCATGAAGTATCAATTATGTTTGTTTTGGCTCTCCATTTTTAGGGTGATCCCAAGCACACAAAATAAAACCTATATGTGGGTGGGTGTGTGTATATGTATGTATGTATGTAAGGATGTATGTAAGGATTATGTAAATCCCAGTTAAAGCAGATAGCAATGTGGCAGTGCCGGTAGCATGTAAAAAGCACCATTTGAGCATGTTCAATGCCAGTGCCGGCTGACTGGTCCCATGCTGGTGGCACATAAAAAGCACCATTTGAGCGTGGTTGTTGCCAATGCCGCCTGGCTGGTTCACATGCCAGTAACATGTAAAAAGAACCCACTACACTCTCGGAGTGGTTGATGTTAGGAAGGGGATCCAGCTGTAGAAACTATGTCAGATCGGATTGGAGCCTGGTGCAGCTTTCTGGCTCGCAATTCCTCAGTCAAACCGTCCAATCCATGCCAGCATGGAAAGCGGACGTTAAACGACAATGATGCTGATATATATATAGAGAGAGGGGGAGGGGGAGGGAGAGCGAGAGAGAGTGAGAGAGAGAGAAACACACACACACACACACACATCATCATCATCATCATCATAGTTTAACATCCATCTTCTGTCCATGCATGGGTAGAACAGTTGACAGGAGTCAGCAAGGTAAAAAAATTTATCCAAGGCTACTGTGTCTGTTTTGGCAGGGATTTTATGGTTGGATGCTCTTCTTAACACCAACCACTCCTCAGAGTGGACTCAGTGCTTTTTACGTGTGTGTGTGTGTGTGTGAATCCACACATACATATCAATACCAATAAAGGTTTTTAAAATCAATTCCAGATACAACAGAAAGACACTTACCAGCAAAGGCAGGCTTTACTGGAAGAAGTCAATAAATTACGCCAGAAGGAATCCGAACTTACAAAGATGATGGAAATGGCAAACAGGTAAACAAACCAAAATCATTTATTTGAATAAAGTTTAATGGGTGATTGATGCTTTATATCATGGGTTTTGTGAATACGTCCTGCCTTTGATTTGCATGAAAGACAGATTTCTAACAATGTATTTTTAACAGCAGTCACAGGTGTGTTTATATAGTAAGAAGTTAGCTTCCCAACCACATGCTTCCAGGTTCAGTCCCACTGCATGACACCTTGTGCAAGTATCTTCTACTATAGCCCCAGGCCAACCAAAGCCTTGTGAGTGGATTTTCTAAACAGAAAATAAAAGAAACCCATCATATTATAAATATAAAGTACCCAGTACAGTCTGTAAAGTGATAAGCATCAGGAAAG
Organism: Octopus bimaculoides; assembly: GCF_001194135.2. Taxonomy (NCBI): domain Eukaryota; kingdom Metazoa; phylum Mollusca; class Cephalopoda; order Octopoda; family Octopodidae; genus Octopus; species Octopus bimaculoides. The sequence continues at coordinate 50,317,452 of NC_068996.1, read as the reverse complement.
TGCTAACGTTTCTGCGAGCTCACTGCATTTGGACAAGCATCTTCTACTATAGCATTATGCCAACCAAAGACTTGTGCACTGATCTACAAGACAAGCTGCTGCTGCTGCTGCTGCTGCTGCTTGTTACCACTTCAATCTTTTATTTTCTCTTGATCTTTTGTCTCAAACTTTGAATTAGCAACACACTCCTACAGTGAAAGATCAAGTAAAAGATTCAACACATCTCAACTCCAGGTGTGAGTCGATGCTGAAGAGGAAAGGACAGGAATATTTCTGGGAAATGTTTTAACTATACGTTAGATTATACACTTAACTATATATGAAATAATATTTTTTTTAGTCTCAAAGTAAAACGTTGTACAATTCAAAATTTCTTATATATATATATATATATATATATATATATATATGCTAGGTAGTGAAATTTCTAAAATTTTGCTACCATATATTGTTACCTCTGCCAAGGAAGGAGGTTATGTTTTCATATTTAGCTGCAAATAATAGCATGCAAATATTGGTTTGAAAATCATTTTGGATAGAAAAAGTTGAAAACCTTTTTTATTTTTTTTATTCAAAATGGTTATTTTAGCTATTGTTTATAGCTTTATGCATGTTCTTTAAGATCTATTTCAAACAAGAATTATTTCACACTCTCTCGAAAGTTTATAAAATTGTCATAATGTGCATGCATATATATATATATATATATACACACACACACATATATACACACACATACACACACACACACACACACACACATATATATATATATATATAGTCTTACTCTCTGACTTACTCTCCTTTCTCTTCCAACTGGAGTATTTATCTATCTACTCTATAACAAGATGCTTGTATGTGTCTCATCTATACCTTTAATCTCTCAACTGACACAAC
>NC_068996.1:50315006-50315865 GCF_001194135.2 Octopus bimaculoides | reverse complement strand
ATATATATATTATTAACAGTAATAATGCTTCATATATTTACTTTTATATATATATATATATATATATATGAAGGTTTGGAGGTGATGTACAGGAATTATATATTAGAAAAAATAATAAGGTACTCAGATATTTGGATGGTTGTACATTTACAGATTTTTATTAATATGTCACATGTTTTATAAATATTAGCGCTTGCACCTATTCTTGTAGGTTTTTCAAATATGATTTCACTTTCAGAGGATGTCTCTTTTTATAGTATTATTGAATGTGTAGGGGGGGAGAGAGATATGTAGGATAGTAAAAGAGGGTGAGGAATGGAGGGAAAAGTGAGAGTGTATGTGTTTGTGTGTGTGAGTGTTTTTGTGTGTGAGTATATATATATATCTTTTTTTTTATTATTATCAAAATAGAGAGAAAACCTTGGATCAAGAAAGACTGAAGTGTCAAGAAGAAGTTTTGAAGCAAAAACTGAATGAAGCTAATCGCATCGAAGCTGATTACCAACAAAGAATTGACAATGAAGTTTTTAAGTAAGACAACTTTTAGTTATATGTTTGATAATAATTGTGAAATGTTACACAAATGTGCATGCACATGAAATAAAATAAAAATGTATCTAGAATAGCATCTCAGGCTGACTTTAATGGCATATAAAGGAAATTTCTTAGATGGAAATTGTATTCGCCCAATGTGCATATGTGTGTGTTAGTGAAACAAGCCACCCCACACACACACATACGTATAAATATATGTGGATGTGTGCTTGTGTGTCTGTGTATGTGTGTATATATATGTATATGTGGATGTATGTATGTATATATATATATATATATATATATATATATATATATATATATA
>NC_068996.1:50314210-50314996 GCF_001194135.2 Octopus bimaculoides | reverse complement strand
ATAAGAAGATATAACGCAAGAAAAATAACGTAAGAAGAAATAAGAAATAAAAGAATAAGAAATATAGAACATATAGTATAAAATTTTATACACGAATATATTGTTTCAACCGATAACATGCAAATGAAAAAAATTGAGTTAAAGGTATAATACAATACACGTAAATATCAATTCATAGAAGTTAAAATTAATACGAATAAAAATTAATACGAATAAAAGGAATAAAAATTTCAAATATATAATATAATATAGGTCAATATAAAATAAAATGAAATAAAGAAATGAGGTACCATAAAGTAGTCTATCGGTTAAAAATCAAGGACAGAAATGATTTAACACCATTTAGAGTTAAAGCTCAAAGTTCTTCATCTCCCTCGGGCACATTTTACAACTCAAAAACAATAGACACCAATAGGCAAGTCTGCACCAGTTTGGTATATACAAGAGTGAATAACAGGCACCCAGCAGGTATCAGCAGATAAAACATGTAAAATTTAATTCCGCTCACCATGTCCAAAAAGTTCACAACACATGGGTCGAAATACAATTACAGCACCCAGCAGGTATCAATCAGTAAAATCAATTTGACGAAAACCATATACAACACCTATGGCCATTTCGGGGGTACACCACTGTATTCTAAACACAATAGAGTGCAAACTGGTGATGACCCCCCTCGTCAGGGTAAACATACGTACAAATGTCACGACATGCACAAAGGGAAAAATGATTTTTATAAAAGAGCAAATATATATAATCAATATGGACCAACCTTAGACAAGCCTA
>NC_068996.1:50301380-50313571 GCF_001194135.2 Octopus bimaculoides | reverse complement strand
TATATATAGTTGAAATTTACAGAAAAGCAAAAGACAAAGACAGGTTTATAAACAACAAGCAGGTGTATTAGGTTACATCATCAAAATCTCATAGCTATGAGACAAAGCATGATTAATTCAAAACAATGTGAATAAATAAGATTTAATTTTGGAAGAATACTGTGAATGGTAAAGGTCAACCATCTGTTCCCCTCCTCTGACACCCTTATGAAATTACTCACCCTCAACTTTCTCTCCTCCCCAATCTTCTGTCTACATTTTCTTTGTTCCATTTATTTCTATTTATTTCAATTTATTTATTTATTTCAATTTATTTATTCATTCATTTATTCATTTCCATGTTGTCTTGCAGAATTAAGATTGACTTACAAAACAAATTCTTGGAAAGATCTCAAAATATGGATTCTAGAGAGGCTCTGATTAAAGGTATATGCTCACTAACAGTCTTCACCCACCGACATACTGTTTTTCTCTTTCTGCCTATTTTGCCTTCTAATGCAACATACCACTGACCTAGCTACCTGCACTCACCCTCCAACCCCTGTCCAGCTGACATATTTTCCCCTACTCTCTTCATTCCCTGCAAGATCTCACATTAAATATTTTTGTCCAACATTTCCCCCCCAAAACTGCAACCCCCTGGTGTTCCCCAACTGCAACCTATTTACATTGACCTCCTGTTGATGTTCAAACTGAGCACTGGGTGCATCAGCTTTGAAAATCTCCGCAAATGTTCTCAGTTCTGTCCTTCCTCCTTTAGCTGATTTATTAAAAGAAAAAGAAGTTTCTGTCCCCTAATTCTATTTGTTTGTTTCTTAGTCCTTCCATAATGTTTTGTATTATAGGATCATGACTTTGTCATCATGTGATATGGTTGGAGCAAGTTAGCTTGTTATAGCTGGTCCTTCTCCAAGCCACTTGTGAGGAAGTTATGATATATTACAGTAGTGATAGGAAACCTTATTGAGCAAAGAAATGAGGGCACTTGGGCCAAGGAAGGAGTCTCTTGAATGCCTTAAATGAGGACACTCAAGCCGAGGAAGGAGCTTCTTGAACCAAAAAGGAAACCTCTTGAGCCAAGGAGAAATCTTGACCTGCTAAGAATGGCAATTAATTTCCCTAAAATCATACCTTATTGTTTCAAAACTAGGACACACTGGATAATGTAATTATAGATACATACTGCTTAATATTTTTTAAAAAATGAACTGGAATATCTATTAGTATAGGCTGGTTGGATTAACAATAACAGTTAAGCTCTGTTAATCTTTTCCATCACAAGATTTCAGATGATTAATACTAAAACTATTGGTGGCTGAGAGATAAACAGTCTTGCTCTCTGGCTCACTCTCCTTTCTCTTCCAACTGAAGTATTTATCTATCTACTCTACAACAAGATGCTTGTATGTGTCTCATCTGTACCATTAATCTCTCAACTGACACAAAGCCCCCAGCCTGCCAGCTAATCACAACACCAGTGTTTTGTTTAATCACTGTTTTTCTATATCAGTAGAGACTAGATTTGTTTAAGCATGCAGAAATATGCAGAATTTTTGGTTGGAAATAACCTTTTTCTGTGGTTGGTCATTATTATTGTTTTAAGTGATTGATTGTTTTGTGCCACCTGCTTGGGACACAGCAGACTGGGCTGCTTGTTTTGTGACTTGTTTTGGTTGGAGACACAATGTCGTGACAGTGACAAGACATGAACTGCTGATTTCTTGGTTAATTTCTGACAACCTAATGTTTCAGCCATTCACTACCTCACATTGATAACCTTAATGGAGTAAAACGTTTAACCCTTTGCCTGTCCAAAACATTTTTGTAAATTTCTCCTAAACGTCCATGGTTGTTTTCAGGTTTTTTTTTTTTTTTTTGTTATTCCTTGTTTCATACATTCTGAGTAATATAAAGCTTTCTTTTCATAAGTCCCAAGTTATTCTGGTAGTTGTGTAGTAAGACATGATAAATTCATTTTTTTACTGTAGCACAAGTTAGTTGTTTGTGACAGACACTGACCAGTTAAGGTTAGCGTTGTGAAAATCCAAACAACTTCCACCCAAGTCTGAGGCACGTGTAAAAACTAAAAGTTGAGTTGGTTGCTGTGAAGACGTTGAACTTTTAACAACATACTTTCAAGATCCTCATTCTGTCGGCCTCAGCTAGAACATGGGAAGTTACTGTTTTGCTTTCCCAGTCATTATGACTACTGGCCTAAGTTCCCTTTAGCAACTCTGAATTATTGTGCCCAGTTCTTCACTTGACATTCGTTTCCTTTAACTGACTATGAGGTTTATTATATCTTTTTACCCGGTTTGCTGAAATTGGCTTCTCCAGCAAGATTTGTATCTGCATTATGACATTTGTGTTTGTATTGTATCATGGAATTGATATTAACTCCAATTTGGAAAACCTGTAAATTGTAGTAAGTGCAACTGAAATTATTTATGTCTTAAAAATGTTGTTCCTGTCGGACTGTATGTCTAGAGCCTGATATTTCGCACACACCTTCATTTCTCCTGTAATTTACATTTGTTAAGTGTTGTTTGGAAACTGTAATAAAAACTGTATTTCATTTGAACACAACTCATTTGCTTTCTGCTATTTATCGTTGCCTTTATATAAAACTGCCATCTATATTTCTTGCTACAGTCTACATATACTTGTTAAAATTGAAAAAGATTTGGGAATGTGAATCATATATGATGCATGAATACCAGAGAAGGATATACTGTATGTCACATGTGAGACACAGTTTGGGCAAAGGGTTAATACAGTTATTCCCGCCCCCCCCCCATGTATTCCCCCCATTTCAACTACCAAGATTTATAAAGTAGTTTAAAATGAGAGTGTGTTTTCTTCATGTTTTCTTCATTGTCAATGCAATGTAAATGGAGTCACTAAAACTGAAAACCAAAACTGAACTATTACATGTATCTTTAATTAATAGTACAGTATTAATATCTTTTTTAGACACAAATTTAATTAATAGTTATAGCATATATTGTTGCCATTCCTAAAAGAAGAAACCTATAATCAAAGGCATTCTAGACATGGCCATACTGAGAGGCTCTCTACCACAGTTTTGTAACTTTCTACAGCATATCCACATTAAGTAAGATATACAGAATGCTGTTCTGAACCAATATTGCTTTCATTGCTAATAATGAATTTTTACCCAGCCTGCCAGTTAATCGCAACACCAGTGTTTGTTTAATCACTGTTTTTCTATATCAGTAGAGACTAGACTTGTCTAAGCATGCAGAAATATGCAGAAATCTAGATTCAGCAGTTCTGCTGCTAGTGCTGGGTGCTTTTTGTCTGCTACCAAAACACTTCAATGCTTTTTAGCATGATATGTCTATACAAGACAAACACCATAGCTTTGTGGCTTTTTATAGTCTATTCATGTTAAGTAAGATATGCAGAATGCTACTTTGAAATAATACTGCTTCCACCACTACCAACAATTTTTTTTTCAGACACAGTTTATAAGAACCATATTATCCAATGAGATTGTAAGTTTTTTAACCCTTTAGCTTTTAAACTGGAATATTCTCCCTGTTTTATGTTCAAACTGGTCAGATCTGGTTTCTCACATCTACCCTACAATATCATTCTAAAAATTAACAATTACCACATCAAAATCTCAAAGCTACAAGATAATGCATCATCATCATCATCATCGTTTAACATCCGCTTTCCATGGTGGCATGGGTTGGACGATTTGACTGAGGACTGGTGAAACCAGATGGCTACATCAGGCTCCAATCTGATTTGGCAGAGTTTCTACAGCTGGATGCCCTTCCTAACACCAACCACTCCGAGAGTGTAGTGGGTGCTTTTACGTGCCACCGGCACGAAGGCCAGTCAGGGGGTACTGGCAACGGCCACGCTTGAAATGGTGTATTTTAAGTGCCACCGACACAGGAGCCAGTCCAGCGGTACTGGCAACGAACTCGCTCGAATGTCTTTTCACATGCCAGGAAGGTGACATTGGTAACGGTCACGCTCAAATGGTGCTATTTATGTGCCACTGGCATGAGAGCCAGACAGCTGGTGCTCTGGCAACGATAACGCTCGGACAGTGCTCTTAGTGAGTTACTGGTACAGGTGCCATCACGATTTCGCTTTTGCTTGCCCCAACAGGTCTTCGCAAGCCGAGTTTAGTGTTCAAAACAATGTGAATAAATAAGCATTACCTTTGACAGAATAATGTGAATGTTAAAAGGTTAAAGCAGTAAGATATGATTTGACTTAACTGTTATTTCTGGTTTCACATCACCTCTCTCTCTCTCTCTCTCTGCTTTTGTTGATAGTGCATGAATTAAGGAACAAAGAAGAAAAAGAAAAGTTTCAATTAATGAAGGAAGATAATGACAGAAAACACAACAGGATTAATGAGTTGGAGGTATGTCATAAAAATGAAACAAAAAAGTGGACATATTTTTAATTAATTTAGGCTTTTCCTCTACCTTCTTGCTTCTGTGTTAAAATTAAGGTTATGGATCACTGTTAATATTCAGGCATGGCTGTATGGGTTTGAAGTTTACTTCCTAACCACTTAGTTTTGAGTTCAGTCCCACTGCAATACACCTTGGATATACATCTCCTACTTTGGACCCAGGTCAACCAAAGCTTTGTGAGTGGATTAGGTAGACTAAAACTGGCAGTAGTCTGTCATGTGTATGTGTGTGTATATTTATCTACATATATGTGTATGTATGTATACATATATACATATATTCAGTTAAGTATATGCCTGGTCATAGAGTCACCAATGGTTTCACATCCATAAAGTGGTTAGCCCCATGGACAACTCAGACTCTAATGGGTCTAATTTTTGGGGGATATATTCTGGGAAGATAATAGTGATGAAATAGGGGGTGTGAGCACACTTCTTGCAGAGAAATGGGTGGATAAGGTCATAGAGGTAGTGAGGGTGTGCGATAGAGTACTTAACCTCAGACTAGTCTTGTAGAATGGTATAGCTACAATTATCTCTGCTTACGCCCCACAAGCAGGCCTACCAAATGAACAGAAGGATCACTTTTATGATATTCTTATACAGGCTACCTCAAAGATAAGTGACAATGATCTCATCTTTGTGGCTGGAGATTTTAATGGGCATGTCAGACAACCTGGTATCTTCCATGGTATACATGGAGGGCCATGGATATGGTACCAGAAATGAAGAGGAAACTAGACTCCTGGAGTTCTGCAATGCAAGTAACCTATTGATCTGCAACACCAACTTCAGGAAGCCAGCCAGCCACCTGATGACCTATCAATCAGGTGACTCAGCTAGTCAGATTGATTTCATTCTCACCAGACAGTGGGATGCATGGTTGCTCTTAAATACAAAGACCCTCCCTGGTGAAGAATATACCCCGCCCCCACCATAGACTTGTAATTAATGACTTTAGACTCGAGGCCAGAAGGTTGCCAAAAACCAGACCAATCTGGAAAAGAAGGACTTGGAAGCTTAGGAACCCTTCACATGGTCAGAGATTTAGGGATATCCTTACCGAGAAATTTGATGATAGGGAGGAGGAGCTACAGTCCTGTGACATAGAAGGCAGCTGGGAATTCCTGCGAGACAACTTGCTGAGTGCCACAGACCAAATCTGTGGCTGGTGCAAAGTCCCTTCCAGTCCTAGGGTAATATGGTGGTGGAACAATACTGTTGACAGGGCCATTAGAGCAAAGAAACAGGTTTGGAAGGCCTGGAAGAGTGAGGGTAGCAGGTGAATGTATCAGATAGGCAAATGGGAAGCTAGGAGACAGGTATAGATAGCCAAGGGAGTAGTAGAAAAGAAGAAGTTTGCCAATGTTCAGTGTCGTGAAGACCAGAGAGCTGAAGTATTTCGGATTGCAAGACAGTGTGGGAGAAAACCATGATGTCAGAGAGGAGAAATGTGTCCACATGGATGATGGTGTCCTTGCGTTTAATGATTCTGCAAAGAAAGAGGCTTGGAGATGCCATTATGAAAGACTGCTGAATGTGGAGAATGAGTGGGAGGAGGAGAGTCTGCCAAAGGTTGACCCAATTGAGGGACCAGCTACCCGAATCGACAGTACCTTGGTAGATAAAACAATTAAGGATATGAAAACAGGGAAAGTACCTGGCCCATCAGGAATCACCACTGAGATGCTTAAAATATCGAGTGGTGTGGGTTATGGTCTTCATGTCAATAATTATCACACAAAACTACACCAATACACCAAATATGAAATCAATTGGAACAAATGTTGAAACTAAAAAGGGCAACCAAACAAAAAAAAAATTGATATTTCTCCTTTATAATAGAAGGATCCTCATCCATTTTGATGATGATTATTTCAGTTGTTTAATCAACTGAATTACCTGTTCATTGAATTAACACGTAAGTGGCTGAATATTCCTCAGAACTATCATTATCCTTGGTGGAATCAGCATGACATTGTGACAAGGCTTCCACACAATTTCCATCTATCTAATTTCACTCACAGGTTTTGGGTTGACTCAAGACATTTTTGAAAGATTCTTGCCCAAGGAAGCCATACAGTAGAATCAAATTCAAGCGTTCACGACTGGGAAATAAACTTCGTAACCATTTAGCCATTTTGTGCCATTTCCATTATATATGGAACTCTAAAATACCACACTGTTTTCCTTTTTTATTTTTTTATGATTGCTTTATCAAAACTGTTAATTAACTAATATTTTCCTAAATTAAACATTCAGGTAATTAAAATATATAAATTTATACTGAAACACCTGTCTTTTCCAACACACTATTTTACTTTATGATGACATATTGTACAATTCAGGATCACTTTCTTTTATTTTCCATATTTTTTTCTCTAATTTAGACTGCAATTCAAGAGGCTCGACACAAAGAAATAACAGCAACCAAACATAATGATTTCTTGAATGCAAAACTTCGTGATGTATGTCACTGAATTCTATTTTAGTTTATAAATTCTCTTGTGTTATTATTTCCTTATTATCTTAAAAGTGTTCTTAGTTATTTCTTTATCAAAAAAAATCTGGTTTTCTCTTTTAGATTTAATACAAATATAAATATAAATTTAAACTTAAATTTCTTACCAGTAATGAAGATTAGAATAACAATCAACATTGTCATATATTGGCTGATTCAGGCTCTTGGGCATTATTATCATTGTCATTGGAACTAAAATTGTTTTTCTCCCACCATGTTGATCTTTAGTCTTTCCCATCGTTTTTCTTATTATTCAAAAATTTTATAGCATCCTGACAACTATCTATTGCCATAACCAACACATTTTTAACTGATTTTAATTTTATACTTTGACTTCTGTGTCATGACAATGATTATTATTGGGAATGCTTTGTTTCAAAGCTTAAAAAGTGCACATGAAAATGTGGTTGCTTAAACACCTGTATACACACACACACACACACACACTGAAGGCATTGTGATTGTCTATTGTTACCAGTATCATTGTTGTCATTGTTCTCTTCATCGTTAATTGTAATTGTCATTGACTTAATTATAGTCCCAAGGAATAAATAAAGTTATCTATTCATCATAGAATGATTTTGCAGATGTGGAAGCCTAATATTGTTTCATAAATTTTAACAAAATACACAGATTATCAGTCAAAATAAGAGGTTATTAATGTATGTGTTCATTGAAATATCAGTAACATATTAGCTACAAGATTGAAGAAGTTAATAACGATAATTTACAATAATGGACAACTGAGATAATTGTAATTATGTACAAAGAGATTGTTGGGCATGTAGTTTGCAGAATCTCTCAGACATACACATGGTGATTTAAACAACTTGATTATATTGGGAATAATCAGTAAGCCTTCATTAATAAATGCCAGAACAACATTACTATGGCTTCTGGAAAATGAAATATCATTGTCACTTCCAACACAGATCTGGTTTTTTTTCAATTTCTCAAACTAATATATGGTTAGAATCACTTTCTTTACTACGTATGAAACCTTAGAATTCTTGTGAAAGAGGAAGTGGATTCTGCAGAAGTCATTCTTATAAAATATATGAGATTCTGTATGAAGTCACATTACAATTGTTGAAAACTATAATGGAAAATTATCTGAAAAATAAAATAAACACAAGAACAAATCTAAAAAAAATATATAAATGATCAGAGACTAAATTACAAAAACCTAATTTGCATTGTTTGGTTTCACTTGGTACTAATTACACTCAATAATTTCTTACTAGAACTGTAGATCTCTGTAACTCCTTCTTTGCCAATATTTTTCCCATCAACTACTGACATTCACAAATCCAAATTGAAGTTATTACAGCATCAGGCAAAATGCATTGCTATGTATGGTGCTTGTTTCATATCTCTGTGCTCTGAGTTCAAATCCCACCTAGGTCAGCTTAGTTTTTCATCCTTTCACATTCAATAAAATACATTGTCAGTCCAGAGCTATAGATTGGCAAAACTGTTAGAACATCAGACCAAATGCCTATGTGTGCAATGGTTGTGTTACACAGGGACCTCCAATGTATTGCTATTGGTCCTATAATACTGCTTAGATCCTTCTATACACCAATCTTCGTAATAATACCCTTGAAAATTATTATTTTTACATTATCATTCTTTGCTCATCTTCCTGCAAGGAATAATCTGTAATGAATAATCGATAATGAATGATCTATAATGAATAATCATTATTCTTCCTCAGATGATTGATTACAGTACAATCAAAGAACAAAATGCTGTCCTGAAAAATGAACTTGAAACTGAGAAACTGTAAGTAGCCTCCTGCTTCTCTGATATATTAATAAAGAAAATATGTATGAGCTCTAGTGAAAAAGTACCTTGGTGATGGAGAGGCTGGTTCATAGCCTTTGACTTTTTCTAATCATATGCGTATGCTTGTATCTTCTTGTAAGTTTGTATGAGCAAGTGTACGTGTGCCATACAACCTAAGCGAGGGCATTTATACATCCATATCTGCTAACGGTTACAATTAATACATTTTTCGCTGTATTGTGTATTTGTTTCTTTTTGCTTCTGATATTTATTATTAATCTTCTATAATAATGAAGCTCTGTCCCTTAATTTATTGCTTTTGTATACACTTACTGTGAAGAAAACTTGTGGAACAGACATTATTTTAATGAGATACATCTTGCAATCACCTGAAGAGACACATCTACATTGACAGATACACCTAAACCAGTTGTTAAGTATCCTACCTGTGAGGGATCAATGCTAGATTGGTCAAAACAATTGTAGTGATAAATAAACATTCTCAAATCTATTTTCTGTCCCTCTCTAATTAATCAAATATATTCTTTTATTATTTTATTTGTTTCAGTCATTTGACTGCAGCCATGCTGGAGCACTGCCTTTAGTCGAACAAATCAATCCCAGGACTTTTGTGTTATTTATTTTATTTTTCAGATAATTTTCCATTATAGTTTTCAACAATTGTAATGTGACTTCATACAGAATCTCATGTATTTTATAAGAATGACTTCTGCAGAATCCACTTCCTCTTTCACAAGGATTCTAAGGTTTCATACGTAGTAAAGGAAGTGATTCTAACCATATATCAGTTTGAGAAATTGAAAAAAAAAACAGATCTGTGTTGGAAGTGACAATGATATTTCATTTTGCAGAAGCCATAGTAATGTTGTTGTGGCATTTATTAATGAAGGCTTACTGATTATTCCCAATATAATCATGTTGTTTAAATCACCATGTGTAAGCGTAGTACTTATTCTATTGGTCACTTTTGCCGAACCACTAATTTACGGGGACATAAACACACCAACATCAGTTGTCAATGGTGGGAGGGGGGGACAGATACAGAAACACACACACACACACACACACACATATATATATATATATATATATATATATATATATATATATATATATGTGTGTGTGTGTGTGTGTGTATACATATATACATACAACGGGCTTCTTTCAGTTTCCCTCTACAAAATCCACTCTCAAGGCTTTGGTCAGCCCGAGGCTATAGTGGAAGACACTTACCTGAGATGCCATGCAATGGGACTGAACCCGGAACCATGTGGTTGGTAAGCAAGCTTCTTACCACACAGCCACACTTTATAGTACAACCCATGCCAGCACAGAAAACCGGCATTAAATGATGATGATGATATATATATATATATATATATATATATATATACAATGGGTTTCTTTCAATTTCCGCCTGCCAAATCCACTCACAAAGCTTTGGTCAGATCTAGGCTATAGTAGAAGATACTTGCCCAAGGTGCAATAAAGTGGGACTGAACCCTTGACTACATGGTTGGGAACCAAGCTTCTCCACCACATAGCCATATCTGCACATAAATAAATAAATATGTGGCTGCGTGGTAAGAAGCTTGCTTTCCAACCACATGGTCCTGGGTTCAGACCTACTGTGTAACACCTTGGGCAAGTGTCTCCTATTATAGCCTCAGGCCAACTAAAACCTTGTAAGTGGATTTGGTAGATGGAAACTGAAAGAAGCCCATACTATATATATATATATGTATGTGTGTATATATTTATGTCTGTATTCGTTATGGTGTTTTTATATCCCTGTAACTTAGCGGTTCAGCAAAGACAATGATAGAATAAGTACTAGGCTTAAAAACTAAGTCCGGGAGTTGATTTTCAAGGTAGTGCCCCAGTATGGCCACACTCAAATGACTGCAACAAGTAAAAGAAAATAAATAAATGACCAGTTAGCAGATCAGCAGCTGTATATGATTACGTGTCTCTCTATTTCAACAGCCTCCATGCTGAAACTATCCGGAAAAAAGAGGAACTACTAGCACGTAAGTAAATTTGGAATAAATTAAAAATAAATTAAATCAGGTAGAAATACTTTTTGATAATTAGTTACAGTTTTTTTAAGCCCTGAATTAAAATTCTACTTGTCTTGTAAAGTCACTTGTTGACCCTGCCAGTGCAGATGCCATGTAAAAAGCATCCAGTCTACACTATAAAGTGGTTGGCATTTGGAAGGACATCCAGCTGTAAAAATCATGCCCAAACTGACCTCGCCTGTGCAAGTGCCACGTAAATAGCACTCAGCCCGCCCTACGGAGTGGTTGGCATTTGGAAGGGCATCCAGACATAAAAACCATATCAAAACAGACAGAGAAGTCTGATGCAGGCTCCCGACTGGCCAGCTCCTGTTAGACTGTCCAACCTGTGCCAGCATGGAAGGACGACATTAAATGATGATGATGATGATGTTGCTTTCCATCTTTCTGGGATCGATGAAGTAAAGAACCAGTCAAGTACTTGAAAGCATTCAATCAACCAACCATCTCCCCTGACTTGTGATACCTGTCTTAGAAATAATTATTGGTTTCAAATCGTGGCACAAAGCCTGCAATTTCAGAGGGAGAGGGGGGAGGGGGTAAGTCCATTGCATGCACCTCAATGCTCAACTGGTGCTTTTATTTTATTGATTCCCCAAGGATGAAAGGCAAAGTTGACTTTGACAGAGCTTGAACTCAGAACATAGAGACAGACGAAATGCTGCTAGGCATTTCCCCCACCGTGCTTACAATTCTACCCACTCACTGCCCTTATCTTAGAAATAGTTATTAACTTTTTAAATTGGTAGGGTATAGAATGAGCAGGATGTAGGACAAAATGTTTTTGTAGGTTTCAGTTATGGTCCTTTACATTCTGATTTCTGATCACACCAAGACCACCTTGGGCTGCCATCTTTTCAGGGTCAACATAATGCAACAACATTGATTATCATCTAATGAATATTCACTTTGCTGGAACAGTAGGTGCCATGTTGTAAAAATAGGAATAAATCCATTCACATATATATATATATATATCATCGTTTAATGTCTGCTTTCCATGCTAGCATGGGTTGGACGATTTGACTGAGGACTGGTGGAGCCCGAAGGCTAAACCAGGCTCCAATCTGATTTGGCAGAGTTTCTACAGCTGGATGCCCTTCCTAACGCCAACCACTCCGAGAGTGTAGGTGCTTTTACGTGTCACCTGCACGAAGGCCATTCAGGCGATACTGGCAACGGCCACGCTCAAAATGGTGTATTTTATGTGCCACCCGCACAAGAGCCAGTCCAGCGGTACTGGCAATGATCTCGCTCGAAAGTCCTTACACATGCTGCGGGCACAAGTGCCAGAAAGGCGACGCTGGGCACAGGT
>NC_068996.1:50292233-50301190 GCF_001194135.2 Octopus bimaculoides | reverse complement strand
ATATATATATATATATATATATATATATATATATATATAGTTAAAAAAAAAGCAATAACAAAAAACAAAAAAACAACAAAGTGAGGACGTGATATGGATAGTATTATTGGACGCTCAGGAAAGGAAAGATGGAAAGTTCGGAGAATGGAAGAACGGAGAAAGAGGAAAATGGTACCGATGCCCACGAGGTTACATTATGAAAAGACCGGAAGAGGAGGTGGTGGGGGAAATATATATATATAATGGCTACCTCTGATGAGTGCAGGATTACATAATCAGACTGTTACCTAACACACCATTGAATTGCTAGTGTGAAACCAATTGGTAAGATCGGCTGTAATGGATATAATACTGTACACTAAAATTACTATATATATGTGTGTGTGTATATATATATATATATATGTGTGTGTGTGTGTGTATGTGTTTCCAAAACACTTAACTTTTCAGGTGAGATGACAAAGGACTGAGATGCTGGCGCCTTGTTGTGCTCAAGAAGACTCATACTCCTCAGCAGAAGTGTTAAGGCCACTTCCTCTGCAACAGTACTGTGCTGGTGCCATGTGAAAGCACCCAGCATACTCTGTAAAGTAGTTGATGTTTTAGGAAGGGCATCCAACTGTAGAAACGATGTCAAATCAGACTGGTGCAGCTCTCTCGCTTGCCAGCATGGACAGCAGACGTTAAATGGTGGTGATGATTGCTTCACCTCCTCTGTCTTTGGGATTCTCTTTCTCAGTTTGTGTGTGTGTGTGTACGTGCATGCGTGCACACACAGCATTTCTTAACTCATTGCCTGCTACCAAGACTAGTATGCACACTCATTCTATACTTCTTATGTTAATTCTCTCTCTCTCTCTTTCTCTTTTGCTCTCTCTCTCATTCTTTCTCTTTCTCTTCTCTCTATACAGTGTAGAAACTTGACTGGAGAAATCAACCAGCCAAATGATATTTATATTGGCTTTTATTAAATAGAGATATTAACTTTAACTTTTTTTTTGTTGTCTCCACAGGTCAAGAAGAAATGGCTAAAGATATTTACAAACTGAATCAAGAAATAATGATTGCAAAACAGAACTCAGAAAGATGTCGATTCGATGTGAAACAAGAAAAAGTTGTATATGAAGAATTCAAAGAAAAGCTAGACAGCAGGCTTCAGGAGGAGGTATGTGTATAAATATATGTACATACATACATGTGTGTGTGTATGTGTGTGCATGTGCACACACACAGCATTCATTAACTCATTGCTTGCTACTTTATAAGCTCTCCATACCAGTGCAAACGTCTCTCTTGCACGCCACATCCGGTGCTTCTTATGTCCCACATTTCTCCCAGGGCGCTTACTCTGTCATGTGTGCACACTGACATTACACATCCAGCGGATCATGTTAGCTTCGTTTCTTTTGAGCCTATTCTATACTCATTCTATACTTTTTATGTTAACTCTCTCTCTCTCTCTCTCTCTCTCTCATTCTCTCTCCTTCTATCAGTCCTAGTGAGGGATTATCAAGCCATGCAAAATACTTTATAAGCTCTCCTTTAATACACCAGGCTAACAATATTGTTTAGATTAGTAAAGAACTCCACATATTCTTGTGGCACAATGGTGATGGATGAAAGGCACAATTTTTCTTGGCAGAAATTGAACTCAGAATGTACAGAGCTGGAACATATGCTACAAGGCAGTTTTTCTGACATTCTAACAACTCTATCCATCCATCTTGTATGTCGTCATCATCATCAACATCATCATCATTTAGCATCCATTTTCCTTGCTGGCATGGTTCAGATGGTTTGACAAGATCCACAGAGCTGCAGGCATTAGCATAGCTAGAGTGTGTGCTGCCCAGGGAAGCCTTTCAGTTTGCCACCCCCAGCCTCCACAAAAATTACATATTGCCTACAGCAGACCAAAAATGCTGTCCGGTGGGTGGGGGTGGACCACCCCTTCTTCCCACCCCCTCTAGCTATGCTAGTGGTTGAAGGGCTGCACTAAGCTCCAAAGTCAGCTTGGGGATGGTTTCTACAACTGGTTGATCTTCTTAACATCAAGAAGCAGGAAGCAGCAGACTGGGTCCCCACCCCCTACTCACAATCATGATGAGTGGTTCCACCCATTTACTTCTAAGTAGTTTCACAATCCATTGAACTCTCTAATATAGGCACAAGGCCAGCAATTTTGGAGGAAGGGGCTTAATAATTATATCGGCCCTGTTACATTACTGGTACTTTATATTCCAATGAAGGCACATGGCTCAATGGTTAGAGTATCAGGCTCATGCTCATAAGGTAGTGAGTTCGATTCCCAGACTAGGCTGCATGTTGTGTTCTTGAGCAAGACACTTTATTTCACATTGCTCCAGTTCACTCAGCTGTAGAAATGAGTTGCCTTTCCCTTGGATAACATCAGTGGCATGGAGAGGGGAGGCTGGTATGCATTGGCGACTGCTGGTCTTCCATAAACAACCTTGCCCAGACTTGTGCCTCAGAGGGGAACTCTTTAGTGCAATCCTATGGTCGTTCATGACCGAAGGGGGGGTGTCTTTACTCTTTACCCTTTTATTTTAGATTTCTGAACTCACTATGCCCATCCTCTCACAAAAAATAAAAAATAATTAGGTCTTTTGCCCATTTTAGAAACTAATATTAATGAACCTTTTAAGGCAATGAACTTGCAGAATGCTTAGCAGCATTTCATCCATCTTTACATTCTGAGTTCAAATTCCACTGAGATCACGTTTGCCTTTCATCTTTTTGGGGTCAATAAAATAAGTACCAGTTGAACACTTGGGTCAATCCTCATCGTTTAACGTTCGCTTTTCATGCTAGCATGGATTGGACGATTTGACTGAGGACTGGCAAGCCAGAAGGCTACTCCAGGCTCCAGTCTGGTCTGGCAATGTTTCTACAGCTGGATGCCCTTCCTAACGCCAACCACTCTGAGAGTGTAGTGGGTGCTTTTACGTGCCACCAGCACGAGGGCCAGTCACCTGGTACTGGCAACGGCCATGCTCAAAACGGTGTTTTTTACATGCCACCTGCACGGGAGCCAGTCCATCGGCACTGGCAACGATCTCGCTCGAATGTCTTTTCACGTGCCACTGGCACAAGTGCCAGGAAGGCGACGTTGGTAACGATCATGCTGGAGCTGTTTACGTGCCACCGGCACAGAAGCCAGGCAGCTGCTCTGGCAACGATCGCGCTCAGACGGTGCTCTTAGTGCTCCACTAAATCCCTCCTGCAAAATTGCTGCACAAGGGCAGCAATTTTGCGTGAACCAATATTAATGCATCTTTAAGAACCGATGTGATTATTGTTTTCTTTCTTTGCAGATGAATAAAAACAAAGAATTATTTCTAAAAACCACAAGTCAATCTCAACAGATCCAAGATCTCAATTTAAAGAATTCTGAACTTCAGACAAATTTGATGCTAGCAGAAAAAGGTAATTGGAAATATTTAATTAGTTTTGTCTGTTATCTTCTATCTTTTATTCGTTTCAGTCATTGCACTGTGGCCATGCTGGGGCAACACTTTGAAGGGTTTCTACTCAAACAAATCAACCCCAACACTTATTTTTTAAGTTAGCTACTTAGTTTATTGGTCCATTTTACTAAACTGCTAAGTTACAAGGATGTAAACAAACCAATGCCATTTGTCAAGTAATGGTGGGTGGACAGCAAAAAAACATACACACACACACACACACATGCTCGTACACACATGCACATACTCACAGACACACATACTCACAGAGACATGCGCACACACATGCTGACAAGCATACATGCACAAACACACACACATGCATATACATATTCACAGACAGACACACACACATACACATGCACATGTGTGTGTGTCTGTGAGAGTGTGTATGTCTGAGAGTGTGTGTGTGTGTCTGTAAGTATCATCATCATCATTTAACGTCTGCTTTCCATGCTAGCATGGAAAGCGGACATTAAACGATGATGATGATACTTACAGACACACACACATGCACCCACACACACACCCACACACACCCACATTCACAGACACACATACACACACGCTCACACTTGATAAAACAGACTCCAAACAGGCTGGTGTTGGTCTGTATCATCAAAACTTCTATTACATAGTAAAATTAATAAAATGAGTTGCTAGGAACTTGCCATGAAGAGTGGAAAATCCAAACATTTTGTATAATGTCCTTCTTCAGGGAAAAGTTGAAAAGAGGGAAATTAATGAGACACAACAGAATTGTGCATCCTCTAATTTGCAGTCAGTAAATGTAAAATTCTGCTGTGCTTCATTAATTTTCTTCTTTTCAACTTTTCCCTGAAGAAGGTCATTGTCCAAAACACTGGATTTCCCACTCGTCACAGTAATTTCATGGCAACTCTTTTTATTGGCTGTACTACATAATAAGCACCCAGTACACTCTGTAAAGTGGTTGGCATTAGGAGGGACATCCAGCTGTAAGAAACCAAGCCAAAGCAGATAGCAGGGATTGGTGCAGTCTTCTTACTTGCCATTTCCTGTCAGACTTCCAACTCATGCCAGCATGGTAAATGGACATAAAATGATGATCATCATCATCATGGTAAACAACAGCTTCTTTCAGTTTCCATCTTCCAAATGCACTCACAAGGCTTTGGTTGGTTTGAGGATGTAGTTGAAGATACTTGCCCAAGGTGCCACACAGTGGGTCTGAACCCAGATGGTTTGACAGGAACTGAAAAGCCAGATGACTGCACCAAGCTCTGCTCTCTGCCTTGACATGGTTCTAAAGCTGGACGTCCTTCCTAACGCCAACCACTTTACAGAGTGTACTGGGTGCTTTTTATGTGGCACCAGCACCAGTGAGGTTGCCATGTAACTTGCAAAATAAGATATCCTCAACTGAGGTGAGGAGTAGTATTGAGGGAGAGCAAAAGGGGTCTTGCATTAGAGGGGAAACCATGGCTACTTCATGTGGGAGTGGGGAGAGTTAAAGAGAGGAGAGAGAGAAAATGGTGAAGATATGGTGTGTAGGGGTGGGGTGAGTGGACTGGTTATTGAAGAGGGAGAGTTGGTAGGTGGGCTCATGAGATTGCAAAAGGAGAGTGGTAGATAAGAGGTGTGGGCAAGCTGGAGTAGCAGGGGTAGGGGGTATTGGAAGGATATGCTGTGGGGGAAGAAATTCAACAATGGCATATTGTGTGCAGGCAGGTCCATGAGAGACAACGGAGGGGAATGCAGTGGGTGGTGGACGTGGGTGAGGGGTAAGGTGGTGTCGGGAAGCTGGGTTGTGGGGGAGGTTTGTCAGTTGAGAATAGATTGTGTGCAGTAGGTTGGGGATGGGGAGTGGGCACAAAGGACATGTGCATGTGTTTGTGTATGGTTATTTATGTTTTTTATATATTAATATATGAATGTCTGTGTGTACAGTAATCCCTCAACTATCATTAGTGTTATGTTCCACCCCCACCCCACCCCACCCCCCAAGCGATTGTTGAAAATCCATGAAGTAGAAGCAGTACTGTACTGTATACTTTTTATTATTATTTTTATAATTTGTCTATATTTATTTTATCATAAATGCAAAACAACACCACACACTCACCTCCGAGTTTCATTTCCCATACAGTATGTCCGATTCTTTGTTTACTCATCTAAGGTACACTACGTATTTACTTTTATTATATTTTAATTAATGTCTTATACAGTGCAGTACCGTGACTGTACTCTTATTTATTATTTTATAAATTTTTAGGTGTGAAAATGCTTATTTTACCACAGAAATAATTAGAATCTAAAAGAAATATAAACACCAATCAGCCACAGAAACCCAAAATATACAGAGAAGTCCATGACATAAATTTACGTATATTAGCCTGAAAAATCCATGATGTACTAAGTGTATGATTGGTGAACTGTGATATGGCAAGGGATTACTGTGTATAATATATATATATATATCATCATCATCATCATCATCGTTTAATGTCCGCTTTCCATGCTAGCATGGGTTGGACGATTTGACTGAGGACTGGTGAACCAGATGGCTACACCAGGCTCCAATCTGATTTGGCAGTTTCTACAGCTGGATGCCCTTCCTAACGCCAACCACTCCGAGAGTGTATATATATATATATATATTTATGAACGTGTATGTGTATAAATATACACATATGTGTATATATGTGTGTGTGTATCTCTGCATTTGTATGTGTGTACTGGGTGTATCGCCAGGCTCATCTATTAAGAAATATGCCACAGACCCTTTGTGGCTGTGTGGTGATTTATACCCCCCACTCCCACCTCATCCACCAGTCATTTAGATGTAATATTTATTCACCTGCCCTGTCTTTCTTCTCTTATGCTCATATAGTGCAACCTATGTCCCCACCTTCCAGTCAGTGGTTGGCTCTGATTTCTTATTTGCACCAATTTACACTTGTGAGGGAGGGCCTTTTCAAAGCATCTTTTATTGTTTATCATCACTTTTTTTTTTTGTTCCTTTTTTTTTCAAAATCTTATTACTGCTGTGACCAACAAGCTTCTTCAATTTTGTAGTTTCATTTCACTTCTGTTTTTTCTCTCTCTCTTTCTTTCTTACTTTCTTTCTTTCTCTCTCTTTCTCTATCTTTCTCTTTTCTAAGTGAACATGGAAAGTGTAAAGTTAAAAAAATTTATAAAACAGAAAAACAAAAACAGAATTTGAAGTTCGAGATGAAGAAGAAGATGAAAGCAGAAAGAAAATAGAAAAGAATCAAACAAAAACACATATGCACATAAAACATAAATTTAATTCTCCTGTAAATAAACACAAATAAAGTTATATATTTCGCAATATATGTATGTATGTCTGTGGGTCAGTATTTAGATGTATATATTCTAATTATATACTTATTTTACTTTTGAAACATGTTTACATTTGCTCCATCTGTCAGTCTCTTCCCACACTCACCCTGTCCAATCTTCTTTGCCATTTATATTCACCTTCCAGTAACTTGAGGATATACCCCAACACCTCATTACCAACCACCATCTTTTTTCCCTTTCCAACTTGGGTAATCTTCCAATTCTATATTTAAAAGATGAGAAATTATTTTACATTTGACTGATATTTGTCCTCATCTTGTTTGTTGTTAACACAACATTCCGGCTGATATATCCTCCAGCCTTCTTCAGGTGTCTTGGGGAAATTTCAAACCTAGGTTCTCATTCCTAAGGTATTTTTAGATATTATTATTATTATTATTATTATTATTATTATTATTATTATTATTATTATTCAGGTCACAGCCTGGAATTGAACTCGGAATCTTGGGGTTAGTAGCCCGCGCTCTTACCCACTACGCCATATGCCCGATGTAATCAACTTGCCTCTTCCTCTTCCCTACAGCAAGACACTTGTTCCTGTCCTTCCTCTATCATTATTCTAACCCAGCTGTTCTCAACCAGGGTCCATGTAAGATTTTTGGGAGTCCATAGATGCAATATAGTAAATTGGGAGTCCATGGTAATTTTTCAGGAGCCATGAAAAAATTGTTTCAGACAATTAAAGTTTATGCATAATAAATTGGTCCACAATACACTAAATATTTTAACAATTTTTTTTAAGCAATTCCTAATAACATTTAATTATAAAAATACAACAGGATTTCTTAAACATCGAATAGCTATAGGGGTCCTTACTAATAAAATAGGAACTAGAGGGGTCCTTAGGTAAAACAATGTTCTAACCCCTCTTCACCTGGCACAAAGCTACCTCCCTCCATACCTCTACCCTTCTCACCTGAGGTGGTGTATTTGTCTTGCAAGTTATTTGGTGACCTCACCAGTGCTGGTGCCACGTAAAAAAACATGCTGTAGAATCTGTAAAGTGGTTGGCATCCAGTCTACTCTGTGAAGCAGTGTAATGTAAGCAATTGCCATTAAGTAGGGACATCCAGCCATAGAAACACTAACCTGAAGGTGGAGAGTTGGCAGAAATGTTTCGCGCCGGGCGAAAAGCTTAGCGGTATTTCGTCTGCCGCTACGTTCTGAGTTCAAATTCCGCCAAGGTCAATTTTGCCTTTCATCCTTTCGGGGTCGATAAATTAAGTAGCAGTTGCACACTGGAGTCGATCTAATCGACTTAATCCATTTGTCTGTCCTTGTTTGTCCCCTCTGTGTGTAGCCCCTTGTGGGCAGTAAAGAAATAAGAAACCCTAACCAAAAACAGACAATAGAGCTTGGTGTAGCTCTCCAGCTTGCTAATTCCTGTCAAACCATTTAATCCCTGCTAGCAGAGAAAAGGCACATTAAATGATGATAATGATGATGATGGCTACTACTACTACTACTACCACTACCACTACTACTACTACTACTACTACTACTACAACTCTACTACTACTACTACTACTACTACTACTACTACTACGACTACTACTACTACTACTACTACTACGACTCTACTACTACTACTACGACTATACTACTACTACTACTACTACTACCGCTACCACTACCACTACTACTACTACTACTACTACTACTACTACTACTATCAAAGGCAGTGAATTGGTAGAATCATTTGGTAGTTGGGTAAGATGCTTAGCCACATTTCCTCCAATTCTTTTTACAAGTTCAAATCCCTCCAAGGTTAATTTTGCCTTTCATCCTTTCGGGGTCGATGTAATCAACTTGCCCCTTCCTCTTAAAATTGCTGGTCTTGTGTCAATTATTATTATTGTTACGTTTTTTTATCTTTTTCTTTTTCTTTTTTTTTTGTCTTTTTTTTTTCAGCATTGCATCAAGAAATAACCCGGAAAGCTGAGAAAGTATATTTTAGGTAAGTATATTTTTAGGTGTGAAGGCACGTGTGGCCTAGTGGTTAGACACGTTGCACTTATAGTCATGAGATCGTGGTTTCAATTCCCAGGCTGGCTGTGCATTGTGTTCTTGAGCAAAACACTTCATTTCACATTGCTGCAATCC
>NC_068996.1:50290708-50291598 GCF_001194135.2 Octopus bimaculoides | reverse complement strand
TATATATATATATGTATCATCATCATCATCATCGTTTAACGTCCGCTTTCCATGCTAGCATGGGTTGGACGATTTGACTGAGGACTGGTGAAACCGGATGGCAACACCAGGCTCCAATCTAATTTGGCAGAGTTTCTACAGCTGGATGCCCTTCCTAACGCCAACATATATATGTATATATATATATGATATATATATACTTATATGTATATATATATATATGGTTTTCACTGTCCATTTTTTCCTGTCTTGGTTTGTGTTTGCCACCTTGGAATCCTCTGTGTAGTTGGTTGATCCACTACTCAGGAAGAGACTATTCTAGAGTACGTCCTGTCTGGTCTTCGAAACGTCTAGATAGAATAGAGACAGCTGATGAAGGGATATTCCAAGTGGCTTTCCGTTTTCCTATATGTTCGTTCCGTTGTCTGTAGTTTATTGTTCTAACGTCCTGTACCCTGATATGCATGTATATACACATGTAGATGTAAGTATGTACATATATGTGTGTATACATGTATATATATTCTTTGTATTATATATATATATATATATATGATGTGTGTGTGTGTGTGTGATCTTACCAATTGGTTTCGCATAAAGAATACAATGGAGTGTTAGCTGATATTGACGGGAATATGATGATATATGTATATATTTATTTAAGGCAGTGAGTTGGCAGAAATGATGGCACAGCGGGCGAAATGCTTAGCAGTATTTCATCTGCCACTACATTCTGAGTTCAAATTCTGCTGAGGTTGACTTTGCCTTTCATCCTTTCAGAGTCGATAAATGAGTTACCAGTTGCGTACTGGGGTCAATCTGTTTGAGTGGCCCCCTCCCCCAAAATTTCGGGCCTTGTGCCTAGAGTAGAAAAGTATATATATATATAT
>NC_068996.1:50286844-50290330 GCF_001194135.2 Octopus bimaculoides | reverse complement strand
TATATATATATATATATATATATATATATATATATATGTATGTATATATACATGTGTATATTTTTGTATATATGCAAAACACAAAGCTATAAGATAAATGATATGTAATTATTTGCTCTCATTGTCTTAGGTCTGATGCAAACAGTGAAATACCTTGTAATAAACCAGTGCTTTTGCATGGTGGTTATCATGAAGAGCCGCCTTCCCGCAAAGGCATACAATCATTGGTTGACTGCCAAAGCGAATGCATTTGTAACAGTGAATGCTCTGATGCAGTTCAGTATCACCACACACGACAGCCAGGAAATAATGTCTTTGATGAGACTGATTTTTCTGAAGGCAACTATTTACTCACTGATGATACTTCTAGAGTTATTAGGGACACAAAATACCAAAGTGAAATGCTTGAGAAAGATACAAAGGTAAGTAATCGTTTTACATGCTTTCTTTTTCGTTTTCTCTTTTTTTTTTAAATATCATCATCATCATCATCATCATCATCATCTTTTAACATCCACTTTCTATGCTGGCATGGGTTGGACAGTTTGACTGAGAACCAGCAAGGTTTCTACAGCTGGATGCCCTTCTTAACACCAACCACTCCGAGAGTGTAGCGGGTGTTTTTACCTGCCACCAGCACAAGTGCCAGTTAGGCGGCGCTGGCATCAGCCAGATTCAAATGGTGCTTTTTACATGTCACCGGCATGGGTGCCAGTCAGGTGGCACTGGCATCGACCATGCTCAAATGGTGCTTTTTATGTACCACCAGTATGGGGGACGGTCAGGCAGCACTGGTGTCAACCACACTTGAATGGTGCATATTACGTGCCATCAGCATAAATGCCAGTCAGCCGACACTAGCATCAGCCATGCTCAAATGGTGCTTTTCACGTGCTACCAGCATGGGTACCAGTCAGGTGGCACTGGCATTAGTCACGACTACGATTTCACTTGGTTCAACAATGTTACCGTAATCTTGTAGAATGATTTAAAAACTCGTTTCTCTTGCCTTTTACTTGTTTCAGTCATTAGACTGTGGCCATGCTGGGGCACCACCTTGAAGAATCTTTAGTTGTATGAATCAGCCCTAGTACTTACTATTTTTTGTAAAGCATGGTATTTATTTTTGCCAAACCGCTAGGTTATGGGGACATAAACACACCAACACCAGTCATCAAGCAGTGGTGGTGGACAAACACAGACACAAACTTACACACACACACACACACACATTATTTATATATATATACATGGTTGATGCAAGGCTATAGTAGAAGACACTTGTCCAAGGTACCATGCTGTGGCACTGAACCTGGAACTATGTGATTGCAAGGTAGACTTCTCAACACACAGCCATGACTGCACCTGTGTGTGTGTGTGTGTGTGTAGGTACAGGGGTGGCTGTGAGATAAGTAGTTTGCTTACCAACCTGAGGCTTTAGTAGAAGACACTTGCACCTTGGGCAAGGGTCTTATACTAAAGCCTCAGGCCAACCAAAGCCTTGTGGGTGGATTTGGTAGATGGAAACTGAAAGAAGCCCATTGTATATATGTATGTATGTGTGTGTATATGTTTGTGTGTCTGTGTTTGTTCCCCCCACCCTGTAACTTAGCGGTTCGGCAAATGAGACCGATAGAATAAGTACTAGGCTTACAAAGAATAAGTCCTGGGGGTCGATTTGCTCGACTAAAAGGCGGTGCTCCAGCATGGCCACAGTCAAAATGACTGAAACAAATAAATAAATATATATATATACATGACAGTTTCTGTCTACCAAATCCACTGACAACGCTTTGGTCAACACAAGGCTATAGTAGAAGACACTTGTCCAAGGTACTACACAGTGGGACTGAACCTGGAACTATGTGATTGCGAGGCAAACTTCTCAACACACAGCCATGATTGCACCTATGTGTGAGTAGATAAGTGCAAAACAAGGTAGAGAAAATAGTACTTGAATACTAAAGGTAAACTAGTGCATGTATAGCCTTGTGGACAGCTCATCAGACTCTATACAAAGACAAAATTTAACTTTCTACCAAGCGGAGGGGATGCTAGGATAACAAGATTTAATGGCTAACATATAAAAACGTTAACGAGGACGGTTTATCTCCCTTGGACCAGGGTATTAAAAATCCTTTACAGCCTCGTAATAGCCTAACCAGCAAATGGGGAAACCAATTTTCCAGTAGATAGTGCTTGAAATGGACACATTTAGAGAAAATTTCTCTACGACTATTTAATGCGCCAGGTTTAGTATAGTTCTAAAGGATTTTGGTTCTCTCCGCAGTGCAGATTTTGCAGCAACCACTCCCATTAACAAATGGGCCTGGATGTTGTACTATTTTCCACTTGATATCACATGATATTACGGAAGTGTTGTTTGAAAGATGTACTGGCTGATCAGATATATTTACAAACTTGAGGGGTGGCTATATTTGCACTCCTGGTATATCTCTGGTAGGCTCCAGGCCTTGGGGTGCTGTTTGTAACACTGTTGCTGACACCATAGCCACCAATCATCCTTCAGAGTCCCAGAAAGATATTTTGTCACATCCCTAACCAGCCATGTGTGGCACTTCAAAGATCAAGGGACTCCATATGATGATATCAGGCGGAAAATAATAGAACATCCAGGCCCATACATTAATGGGAGTGGTTGTTGCAAAATCTGCATTGCAGAGAGAACCAAAATTCTTAAGGACTATACTAAACCTGAAATTTTCTCTAATTGTATCCATTTCAAGCACTACCTACAGGAAAATTGGTTCTCCCTGTTTGCTGGTTAGGCTATTATGAGTCTGTGAAGGTTTTTCTTATATCCCCTGGTCCAAGGGAGATAAACCATCCTCATTCGAGTTTTTACACATTAGCCATTAAATCTTGTTATCCTAGCATTTCCTCTCATCCATAAGGTAGAAAGTTAAGTTTTGTCTTTGTATAGAGTCTGATGCGCTATCCACAAGGCTGTGGCTTTTGTGGACATGAAACCATTGGTAACTTGATGTCCAGAATTTAACTTTTTGTTTTAATAATTACTGCTCTATTCTTTAGAGTGTGCTTCTTTTCTGATATATGTTTGACCAACCAGGCTATCAGATGTTGTTACACATCACTGGTCACAATGCGCTTTGCATCATTTTAGCCTTTGAATAATGCTACCTTACTGGCTAGACAAACAGGCAGACATTCACCCCTGATTGGGATACCCTTCCATTGCAGAGCTACCTGTTCACAGCTGAGTGTTAACTGTCAGAAATAACGTCAGTACCATAGACGCAGGAGTGGTTGTGTGGGAAGTAGCTTGCTTACCACCCACATGGTTCTGGGTTCAGTCCCACTGCATGGCACTTTGGCCAAGTGTCTTCTACTGTAGCCTCAGGTTGAGCAAAGCCTTGTGACTGGATTTGGTAGATGGAAACTGAAAGAAGCTTGTCGCATATATATATATATATATATATATATATACACACACACACACACACA
>NC_068996.1:50278137-50286834 GCF_001194135.2 Octopus bimaculoides | reverse complement strand
ACACACACACACACACACACACACACACACACACACATATATATATATATATACACACACACATATATATGTGTGTGTCTGTTTGTGTTTGTCCTTCCAAATCCACTCACAAGGCTTTGGTTGGCCCAAGGCTATAGTAGAAAACACTTGTTCAAGGTGCCACACAGTGGGACTGAACTCAGAACCATATGGTTGAAAAGCAAACTTCTTACCACACTGCCACATCTGCACTTACGGTCAAGAATATAGTAAAATGACTTGGTGACTTCTAAGCTGTTATCAGAAATAAATTAACATCAAATTTTGATGGAAGCTTTTAATTCAGATCACTTCAAAAGACTAAGTTTGTATTATCGAAAGGAGGGTCCCAGACAGACTGGCATTAAAAGGGTGAATTTTCATTGTGAAATGGCTGAAAACAGCAGTTATGAGACATGGTAACTTTTTTTTTTCTACTGTTATCTTTCCAGAACTTAAAACACGGCTTCCAACATTTTCGCAGCCAATTGTGTAGATATCCAAATTTGGATCCTATAAGCCCTCCATCAGTTAAAGTGGAAAAAAAGAAAACTGACAATTCAAGGAATATTCTTAAGAAGAAAAAAGTAATTCATTCATGTTCAGGTAAAGTATGGTTACCTGTACGTAACATAAAGATAGGAGAGTATTGTAGTTCACTTGAAGCATTGTGTATCGTTTATAAAGAATAAAAAGTTTTGAATGGTACAACAATGCACTATAATACAAAAATTGGACTATATACCTGTTGTAATTTGGTTACCTATAGTCCGATGATATTTCAGAATACAATTCCTTCTTCAGATATTCTTAGATGGAGTCTCTGCTATAAACTGTTTTCCAACGGTTTTCTTCCTTTGGAAAACAGATTATAGCAGAGACTCCATCTAAGAATATCTGAAGAAGGAATTGTATTCTGAAATATCATCGGACTATAGGTAACTAAATTACAACAGGTATATAGTCCAATTTTTGTATTATAGTGCATTGTTGTACCATTCAAAACTTTTTATTCATAACATAAAGAAAATTTTACAAGTTTCTTTCTTTTTTTTTTCTCCTCATTTCCTTCTTGGTTTTCCTTGTAACGATTTTATCGTATCATCTTCCATTTCTATAAGGCTAGAGACGGTATGGTGCCATGGATTCAATGCTGACTTATTTGACATCGGGCATTTTTGTATGATTACTTTGTACATGTATTCTTTTGTAGATGCACTCAGAAGTGCGTGCATGTTTGCGTTTGAAGAATCTCAAATAGAGTATCTTTGGAATGATAAAGATATAATGATAAAGTAATATATTACGATATAATAAATACATTATAATATAGGTGGCTAAAGCAATTAAAAAACCAAAAAGATAGAATGCATAGATAAGGGTGCAAAATAGCATCTGTAATTGCTAGAAATGAGAGCTAAAAAAATATAACTCAAATAGCCACACAAAATTTATAAAACAATGAAAAATTAATACCTAATTACAGCCAGTAAATTTTATAATATACATATATATATATATATATATATATAAATGTACATACACACTACGATGCATTTTTAATACAGTTAGTATTCATTTACTAAACACAGTATCATTGTAAATACTGTTATCCTATTTTCGTTTATGTACCATGAAAAACTGAGCCTATCTCATTCATATTATTGTCACCTTTTGATACAAAACTGAATGAAAGAAGTATATTCTTTGTTTAGATATAACATGCAGTTATATAATTAGATATTGCTATATACAAAATGCAAGTGAAGCAAAACAAGCTGATATGTAAATTATGGGCATACCTACACAAATGTGCCCCACCAACTTTGTTTCTTCATGACTTACAGAAAAATGGATATTTTTTAATGAAATTTTCTACAAATATATTTCAGATGGCATAGGTTTTGATTATATCTAAATTTATTGTGAAAAAGGAATGTTTCCAGGAGAGTGGGGATTCAGCTTTGTTTCTTTATAACTTTCCGAAAAATAGGTATTTTTAAATGAAAATTTTGACAAATACTTTTCAGAGTGTGTAAAATACGATTGTATCAGCATCTAATATGAAAATAAAAACTTGTGGAATAACACACATACATACTGACAAACATTTTTTTTTTTTTTTTTTTTATTTCAAAGCAAATTCTGATGCAATCAGAATCAATACCATCTGAAGCATTTTTGTAGACAATTTTATTTTTAAAATATCCCTTTTTCTGAAAGTTATAAAGAAACAAAGTCGGTGAGTCACATGTGTGTAGGTATGGAACAGCAAACTCCAACCAGTCAGTGTATATCATTGCGCATGCATTACTGGAAGTCCATAATAAACATAATGTGTGTGTATTTATGTATGTGTCTGTTTATGTATGTATGTGTGTGTTTTTGATCGTTTCTATAATTTCTTGTAAATTTCCACGAAACTCGTCACTACCATCATTATCTTCATCATTTTATTTTCATTTTCCTTGTTGGCATGGGTTGGGAAACTGACATATCCATACATACACATACATACACACACACACACACACACACACACACACCACACACGTGTATATATAATATATATATATATATGCTTATATATATGAAAAACCATTTTCTCTCTCTATAGACTCCAACTCAGACTCTGATGATGTTTTAACACCTGACTGTCAATCTCTGAAAACTTTGTCATCAACACCTCGCAAGAAGCTTTACCAATCAGCTCGCAGAAAAGGTGAGTTGTACAATCACAGTCAGTATTATCCATGAAATAAAGCAAACATCCTCATCTCTTGAATAAATAATCACTTGGTTTGGCTCTTAACACAGCTAATAACTCTCACTCATAAATACCTTTTTATTCTTTTATTTTTGTATTTATTTCAGTCATTTGACTGTGGCCATGCTGGAGCACCGTCTTTAGTTGTTCAATTCAGCCCCAGGACTTATTCTTTATAAGCCTAATACTTATTCTGTCGGTCTATTTTGCCAAACCGCTAAGTTACGGGGATGTAAATACACCAATATCTGTTGTTAAGCAATGGTGGGGGGACAAACACAAACACACACACACACACATGCACACACATCTTATATACGATGGGCTTCTGTCTACCAAATCCACTCACAAGGCTTTGGTCGGCCTGAAAATATAGTAGAAGACACTTGCCCTAGGTGCCATGCAGTGTGACTGAACCCAGAACCATGTGGTTGGTAAATGAGCTACTTATCACACAGTCACTCCTGTACCTCTTGATATTTCAGAAAGAACACAATGGTAGTGGTGGTGAAGGTAGCGCCACCGCCACCAACGACCCTCTCTACTAAAGGCACCATGCCTGAAATTTGGTGAGAGGGGATTAGTCAATTCCATCAACTGCAGTCTTTCACTGGCACTTAATTTATCGACCCCCAAAAGGATGGAAGGCAAAGTCAGCCTCAGTGGAATTTAAACTCAGAATGTAGCGACAGATGAAATGCCACGAAGAATTTTGCCCAGCGTGCCAATGATTCTGCCAGCTCACCACCTTAATGATAATAATAATAATAATAATAATGATAATAATAATGATAATAGAGAGGACTATAAACTCAGCAGAAATGTAATATATAGAAAGATGAGTTCTTAACTTTTGTATACATATACAAAAGTTAAGAACTCATATAATAATAATAATAATAATAACAATAATAATAACAACAACAACAGCATGTGCTGAATGGTCCAACAGGATCTGACAGGCTGGAGGACCCTGTCTTACTTAAATATTTTCATCTGAATGCCATTCCTAACCCCTATAGAATATACTGGGTGCATTTTTCATGGCACCAGCATCAGAAGAGTTGTCATGTCCTCAGTAAGACTAAAGTACCCTCTCAACTACACTCATTTCTCCTACCACTTTACACAGTGTATTGGCTGCTTTTTTCATGCACTGGTATTAGTGTGGTTGTCCTGACAGGATTTGAACCTAGAGTACAGGGATCCAGAACAAATACCTCAAAGCATTCTTCTGTCCAATGTTCTATCAACTCTGTCGAATTACCAACTTAATTAGCAAAAACTCCAACCCAAAAGCATTTTCTCTTGTGTCCAACTGTGTATGTCATCCACTGTCAGCTAATGATTGGTAACCGACTTGCACCGTGCCTTCACTTGCATTTTTTACTGCAATTCTTTTTTTTTTTTTTTTTTTTTTTTTTTTTTTTTGTCTTGTTTCAGACCATAGAGATGTGGGTATCCCTCTTCCTGGATTGGATATTTCCAATTTATCAGGTGAAGAAGGAGACAGAACAAAATACATAAAGTAAGTTATTTATCTGTTTCTTCTCTCCTGAATCCTCTAACCTCCTCCCACCCCCACCCCTAGTGCAATGGCCTCTGTTCCTCTGAATTAGCTAGTTGGTTGTGCACCATCTTTGTGTCATTCGATTGACTCTTTACCAGACACTGTCCCAATTATTAATTCCTCTGCAATTTCCAGTCTTCCTCAGATTTTTCTCTGCTGATGTCAACCTACTGAAGTTCAAACTGACAGATGTAAGCAATATCTTGTATGTGTATTTCGTGTGCAAGATTCTTGATGTGGATACGTGTGTTGAAAGAATTACAATTAAACCTTGGAAGAGGCATTATGCCAGTAATAAACACACGCACTGGTTCAGTCCTTTATTAATTTATAAATAGTATTTAGTTTTTTGTTAAATTATTTCATTGCACTCTTGCAATCTCTTCAGTAACTTGTCTCTCCACTTCCATTTATTTTGAAAGTATGATTTAGCATTGTTTTGAAACTGTTCGGTATGAGCATGTGAGTGTGTGCACGCTTGTATGTGTGCACGCTCATATGTGTGCATGCACTTATGTGTTCGTGCTTATATGTAAGTATGTGCGTCCATATGTGTGTTTGTAACAATTTCGTTCATATCAGATAAGATAGAGACTTTGGACTTGGTTTTGGTTTCCTTTCTGTTATTTTCTGTTTTCTTCGTAAACGCATCTTTTTTATTTACGTTCACGTTCTGTATTTTATGTGTGAACAACATCTGCAACCATGGGTAATTGTAAGGCTTTTATCTACGTGTACTTGCTATTCAAAATTGGTCGTGTTTCCGTTCTGAGGACTGATTCTTGTATTTGCCATAACGATGCATCATCAGGGTGTCTAGACAGGATTTCTATGCTAATCCGGTCCAGTACACCACCGTGTTGTTCTTTGGCATGTCTATGAGTCAGTTGTTCTCTCAGCCCTATTATATTGTGCTGAAACTTGGAACTGTTATCATCAGCATATAAACCAACTCGACTTGTTTCACATGCAATGTCTGTGCACAATGTGCAATATTGAGTGGCAAAGTAATATTAGAAACAGTGAAACACTGCATCAGTGCAACATTATTGATATTGAAGCAAGGGTCAAAATGAGAAGCTTCTATTATGGAACCAGCAGCTTTCTCAAATAGATTTGTATCAAAGATGTTATTATAATATTAGTTTCAAATATTGGCACAAAGCTAGCAATTTCAGGGGAGGGGTAAGTCAATTACATAAACGCCAGTCTTCAATTGGTATTTATTTAATCGACCCCAAAAGGATGAAAGGCAAAGTCGACCTCAGCAGAATTTGAATCCAGAACATACAGATGGATGAAATGTCTGACATGCTAATATTATCTGGCACCTGTACCAGTGGCACATAAAAAGCACCCTTTGAATTTTGGACCTCACAGAGGCAGTGACAGGTGACGGAGACCTTTGGCGATATGCTGTGCTTCTGAAGACTTATTAAGCCAAGTGAGAGCGCAGTCGTGGCCAATGCTGGTGTTTTGTAACTGGCACATAAAAAGCACCCACTACTCTCCTGGAGTGGTTGGCATTAGGAAGGGCATCCAGCTGTAGAAGCCTTGCCAAATCAGACTGGAACCTGGTGCAGCTCCCCAGATTACCAGTTTTCTGTCAAACCATCCAACTCATGCCAGCATAGAAAACAGACGTTAAATGATGATGATGATGATGGTGATGGTGATAGTGATGATGATGATGATGATGATGAATATTGAATATTAAAAAATCCAAAAGGGGAATTTTTCCCTTTTCTTTTAATCTCTTTTCTTTCTTCCTTTTTTTAAATTCAGGTTGCTATTTCCTAAACATTGTAAATACAATAACTTATTTTATTTCCTAAATGTGGAAACATTTCTAACAAATGTTGAATTCAATTTTTAGGTCTGATGACGAACGGGGACATGAAGATGAAATAATACAGACATTAGATGAACCAATCTTACAAGATTTACATATATCCAACGATAACTTGAACTCAAACAGTGAAAGGAAAACAGGTCTCTACTGTCTTTTTAGACTTTTTAGAATTGTTGCTTCTGCTGTTGGTCTGTCTGTTGCTGATAGTGTTTTAATTGTTGTTGCTGCTGCTGTCACTGTTGTTATTGTTGTTACTGCTGTTGTTGTTGTTGCTGTTGTTGTTTGAAAGGCATCTCTTTAGAACAATGGTTCTTAACCTTTTCTTATCTCACCTTTCACTGAATGACATTTTACAAATGCCTCCTTTTGCATGTTTTGCACACTTTTCACACCTTGGTACACTTAACTACCCACCCACCTTTTCTGCTCCTCTATCCCTGTTCTCTCTCTCTCTCCCCCACATATCCCCCCCTCACACCTTGAAAGCATATCCTCACCATCTCACAGTCTCTCTCTCTTCCTGGTTGGTTCACTTCCTCAGCAAGACACCTGTTCCTGTCCCCCTAATTTATTTTCACCCACTTCAACACTATAACCCACTCGGTTAAGGGGTCTTCTCTTGTGGATGCTTGGTGACCTCACCAGTGCTGGTGCCATGAGGAAAAACACCCAGTACATTCTGTGATATGGGGATCAGGGACTAGCAAAATCCTCTGGGATTTTCCAATTCAAACAGATCAGGTGCCAGAGCATAAGAGACAGGACCTAGTGGTGGTGGACAAGGTGCATGACATATGCTATGTAGTTGATGTTGCATATGTCCCTCACCCCCTTGACCCATGAATAATCATGAAGGAAGGTGAAAAGATAGATGGATACAACACTCTTAAGTATGAAATTGCCTGGATATGGAAAATGAAGAAGGTGAAGATAGTGCCAATTATTGTTGGGTCCTTGGGAACAGTATCAGAGGGCATCAAGAGGAATATAAAGGAGATTGGAAGAGTGCCCAGTAGAACTGTTGCAAAAGGTTTGCCTCCTTGGCACAGCCAGAATAATCAGGAAAGTATTAGATAGCTGGAAAGAATGGATAGCATGGTACCGTAGGCTGCAGGTAGTAAGCCTGCTACGCATGCAAGACTCCAGGAACTCCAACAGAACCTGTGATAAAAAGAAGCAATAATAATAATAATCCTTTCTTCTAAAGGCACAAGGCCTGAAATTTTGGATGAGGGGACATCGACACCGCCCTCCCCTCCCAACCGGCCGATGCTAGTACTGCCTAACTGACCCTCATGCTGGTGGCACATAAAAAGCAGTCACTACACTCTCAGAGTGGTTGGCATTAGGAAGGGCATCCAGCTGTAGAAACATTGCCAGATCGGATTAGAGCCTGGTGCAGCCTCCTAGCTCTCCAGACCTCAGTCAAACTGTCAAACCCATGCCAGCATGGAAAGCAGACATTAAACGATAATGATAATGATGATGATGATGATGAAAAGAATGAAAGGCAAATTTGACCTCTGCCAGCTCGCCACCTCAGCAATAATAATAATAATAATAATAATAATAACAATGGTTTCTTTTATTATAATGGTTTCAAATTTTGCCACAAGGGCAGACATTTTGGGGAAGGGGATGTGTCAATTACTTGTATTTAATTTATCGACCCTGAAAGGATGAAAGGCAAAATCGACCTCAACGGAATTTGAACTCAGAACATAGCAAGGGGGTTTCTTTTATTATAATAATAATAAAAATAATTTATTTAGTTTAATATTTTCAGTTTCTAACTCAGTTGATTATTTTATTTTAACACAGATTATGGAGAAAATGGAGAAATCTTTAAAACCAGAAAATTGTCACACACTTCAGAGACCATGGATAGAAACTATAGGTCTTCTGATCTTGACAGAATTGGATATGTTCTCACAAAAGAAAGAACAGGAGAGAGATCTATGGAGAACCCTTCGTACCTTACTACAGGCGGACCTGAAGCATCAAAAGAAACAGCTGAAGAAAAAGCAACACCAGTTGCACCTGCTGAGCCTTCGTATGTTCTTCCAGTTATTTCTCTTGATGATGCATGGCGCTCCAGTAGAATTACCAAAGGTACCTTTGAATTTATTTCTGTTTTACAGTTTGCTGTAATATTGGGTCAGATCAAATATTTATTTATTTCAGTTTAGTAAAAGAACAAGGAGCGAGGATCAAATATATGAGGAGATGATGAAAAGTTTGTGGTTTTAAGGGTATCGTGAAAGGCCTGGCTGAAGGCCCAACTTTCCAAGTTATTTTACAGGGCTTAGAAA
This sequence comes from Octopus bimaculoides, assembly GCF_001194135.2. Classification (NCBI taxonomy): domain Eukaryota; kingdom Metazoa; phylum Mollusca; class Cephalopoda; order Octopoda; family Octopodidae; genus Octopus; species Octopus bimaculoides. The sequence goes on along the minus strand of NC_068996.1, from coordinate 50,278,315 downwards.
CTCTGAAGGACTGCTGCAATAGTTGGGTGAATCTGAGAGGGGAATATGTTGAATGAAATCATAATTAACTGATCCTTCTGTATTTTCCTTTTACCCAAAGCCAGGAACTATTCAGTACCTCCTCGTGTATATGTATGTATATATATATATATATATATATATATATATATATATATAT
>NC_068996.1:50268812-50278023 GCF_001194135.2 Octopus bimaculoides | reverse complement strand
GAGAGGGGAATATGTTGAATGAAATCATAATTAACTGATCCTTCTGTATTTTTTAATTATAATCTCTGTTGTTTCTTTTATGTAATATCCATCCATTTATCTTCTCCACCCACTATTCCTGAGAGGTCTACAGGCACCTCCTCCTCCATAGGGTCTTATCAAAAGCAAATGTCATGCTATCTCACTGTATTCCCAAGCATGACCAACTGAAACTCTCAAATATAGAACTGCATTATCCATAATAGATGTTATCTTGGAACAAATCCTGCAGCAACTGGCCTATCAACAGTGTGTATACATTAAGTATGCTATATAAACATTCTAATCACATGTTCATAGTACCATGTTCTGTGACCTTTCAATGTGGAGAAGTAGCAGCTCAACCTATGGTGACTCCCTAATCTCTGAGCTGTGCATCCTATCATGTAATGTTACTCCAGAGATCCTTGGGTGGACCCCACCATTTTGGCCACTTGTATTCACTTGATTGAGGAAATGGCTCTGTGATATTATAGTTCCAAATTTTTAATCGATTATAATTTCCAATTAATACACACTACCTGGTGAGTGGGTAAGGGATGGGGTGGGTCTGACACTGAAATACTGTTTCATATTGAAATTCAAATAAATGACTGAATCAGTGTGACTTTTTAATTTCATTTCACTTTATTCAATGTTTAATGAAGTTTGAAATTCAATCTGAATTAATTGTGTGTGTGTGTTGGAAAGACTGTTAGGGTTTTCATAATGTAATGGAATCTTCTGATTATTTCACAAAAGTCGTAGGAGTGGCTGTGTGGTAAGTAGCTTGCTTACCAACCACATGGCTCCGGGTTCAGTCCCACTACGTGGCACCTTGGGCAAGTGTCTTCTACTATAGCCTCGGGCCAACCAAAGCCTTGTGAGTGGATTTGGTAGACGGAAACTGAAAGAAGCCCGTCGTATATATATTATATATATATGTATGTGTGTGTATATGTTTGTGTGTCTGTGTTTGTCCCCTCACTATCGCTTGACAACCGATGCTGGTGTGTTTACATCCCCATAACTTAGCGGTTCAGCAAAAGAGACCGATAGAATAAGTACTAGGCTTACAAAAGAATAAGTCCTGGGGGCGATTTGCTCGATTGAAGGCGGTGCTCCAGCATGGCCACAGTCAAATGACTGAAACAAGTAAAAGAGTAAAAGTATCATTCATGATACTGGTAAAATACCTGTTGATATTTAGAAGTAAGATCTGAGATAGTATGGTAATTTATTCTCTTATTGTGTCTTAGCTTGTGAAAGAGTAACTTCTGCTGCTTTGTGGTAGGTATTGTTGTTACTAATAGTACCTCCTTTGTGGAGATGATGTCTTGGGTACTGTGAGAGACGTACCATTTTGTTCTCAGTCTGTACAGGCTCTCACCTTTCCTTTGGACAATATCAGTAAAGTAACGAGGACAGATTTATACGCATGGGAAACTGATGGTCCTCTGTAATAAAAAAAAGTAAAGCTTGCCTAGTTCTGTAGCTTGGAGATGAACTTCCTGATGCAAATACATAGCCTCGTGAGAAATAGCAAGTCCTTCATTCAGATAGGACCCTCTTTTACTTGGTAATAGTATCTTCTTTTATTTGGTGACAGTGATATTTGTGGTTGCCTTTGTTTATTTGGTATTGAGAGTATTTGTGGTAGAAATAACATAAGCATTGTGGTGTGATGGAGGAAAAAGACAACAAGAAGCAAAAGGACAGAATGAAACGTTGGACCTTACCTTGTCGACCGCAGCGGAGTACACGATCGCTCCTGATCAGAACACGTCTTCCTCGTAACCTCTCTGTTTTCTCACTGACTCCACGTGCTAGCCTTCGACCGCGTGTCGCCGACTTCCAATCTGACCCTTCCGGTCTGGCCCTTCCGGTCGGGCTTCACCTCTGTTTGCCTCACCTCTCTCCACCACAACACACAGCTCATCACAGCCCATAACACCACAAGCATCTTATGTCACTTGGTGCAGGTCAATGTTTGTAATGAAAACACTAGTGTCTCTTGATACTTTGTGGTGGCAGTGTTTGTCCAGTAGATCAAGCATCTAATCCCTTGCGGATAGCTTTAAAGACAGGATTTTGATAATCTCTTATAGTGAATATCTGGAAATCTCCAATACACTTCTTTTTAATGTGTAGCTCATGACATAGAACATAACAAAAACATTATATTAATAACTGGGTATGTGTAAGTGAGGTAGTATTAAAATAGCCAGCTATATAGCATACTTAATGTATACACACTGTTGATAGGCCAGTTGCTGCAGGATTTGTTCCAAGATAACATCTATTATGGATAATACAGTTCTATAGTTGAGAGATGAGGAATTATGTACATTATTTATATTTGACGGATATTTGTCCTCATCTTGTTTGCTGTTAACACGTTTCGGCTGATGTACTCTCCAGCCTTCATCAGGTGTTCTGGGGGAATTTCGAACCTGGTTTCTCATTCCTAAGGTGTTTTTCCAAAATTATGCCTGGAATTAAACTCGGAATCTTGGGTTTAGTAGCCCGTGCTCTTAACCACTATGCCATATGCCCATGGACAATTATGGAATGAATTTTAGGGCTTATAAATCTAATATTTTCCTATCCGTCCTTAATACCAGTTCCTATATGCTACTCATATCTGCTCTTTTATACTTATTATTTTTAACACAGAAGATCCGTTGAAGATGTCATCTCTGGACAAATACTGCAGCAACTGGCCTATTAACAGTGTATATACATTAAGTATGATACATAGATAGCAGTTTTATTAAGCATATACTACACTACCGCATTTTACAAAAATGAAGAAAATAACTACGTAAATGTATTTCTTATGTATTAAATTTATTTTATCCAAAAATATTCATTTATTTCCAGATGATGACACCCCCTTGGAAGTTCCTGAAACAAAGGCTGAAACAGCTCCTGTTCCACAGATGCCAGATTCATCTCATAAAGTATGAAGTTTTTTAACTATTTTATAAAACTAACTTTCAACCCTCTATGTTGTCATCATCACTGTCATCATTATCATCATCATCATCATCATCATTTAACATCCATCTTCCATACTAGCATGAGTTAGACAGATTGATAGAATAAGTACTAAGCTTAAAGAAATAAGTACTAGAATCGATTCAGACAACTAAAGATTCTTCGAAGCAGTGCCCCAGCATGGCCACAGTCTAATGATTGAAACAAGTAAAAGATAAAAGACATATATCTTTATACATGCAGGAGTGGCTATGTGGTAAGTAGCTTGCTTACCAACCACATGGTTCTGGGTTCAGTCCCACTGCGTGGCACCTTGGGCAAGTGCCTTCTACTGTAGCCTCAGGTCGACCAAAGCCTTGTGAGTGGATTTGGTAGACGGAAACTGAAAGAAGTCTATCATGTATATATATATATATATATATATGTATATATATGTATATGTATATATATATGTGTGTGTGTGTTTAGGTCCCCGTAACTTAGCAGTTCGGCAAAAGAGACTGATAGGATAAGTACTAGGCTTCCAAAGAATAAGTCCTGGAGTCGATTTGCTCGACTAAAGGCGGTGCTCCAGCATGGCCACAGTCAAAAGACTGAAACAAGTAAGGAGTTATATATCTCAGACGGTTTTGGAGTACCAAATTTTATGTGCACAGAGCATTACATTCACAAGGTGATGTATAGTTACATGCTTGATCTAGGAACCGCGTTACTGTAAGCTTGTCTTAACCTTTTACTTGACTCAGTTGTTGGACTGTGGTCATGCTGGGGCACTTGCCTTGAATGGTATTTACTCAAACAAATCAATCCCAGTACTTACTTTTTCATTTTATGCCTGGAACTTATTCAGACGGTCTCTTATGCTGAACTGCTAAGTTATGGGGCTGTAAATAAACTGACACCAGTTGTTAAGTGGTAGTGGAGGACAGACACAAATACAAACACATACACATAGACATATACATATATATATATATATTCACATGATGGGCTTCTTTCAGGTTCTGTCTACCAAATACAGTGACAAAGCTTTGGATGGCCCAGGGCTATAGTAGGAGACACTTACTCAAAGTGTCACACAGTGGGACTGAACCCGGAATCACGTGATTGTGAAGTAAACATTCAGAGTTGATCGATTCAACGAGTATTCAATTTATTAGAATTAATAAAGTTTTTTTATAGGAAAATTCTAGAGTGTTTTGAATGTCATTGAACTGGTAATCATTATCTTTCTTTCACTTTCTCTCTCTCTCTCTCTCTCTTTCATTTCAAAGATACCTGAACCTGAGAATGTAACAAACTCTGCAAGAGCTATTGAGAAAGAAGAAGTTGCTGAGATTATTAGCGAGAAAAGTAACAAGGATGAAGACAGTAATCTGATAGCAAGTGAAATAATGGTTTGTATTTTATCATCTGCCTATTGTTAGTTGTACAGTGGTAAGCTCCTCTCGTGGCTAAAAGTGGGCTCATAGTGGCTAGATGTATGGAGGACTCTTGGTTGATAAATGTATGGTAGACCTCCAGTGGCTGGATGACTCTTAGTAGATAGATGTATGAGGAACCCATAGTGACTAAATGTATGATTAACTTCTGGTAGATAGCTGTGTATGATGGACTCTTTTGTGACAAGATGTACAGTGGACTCCCTGAGACTAGATGTGTCTGATGGACTCTTAACAGATAGATGTTTCGTGGTTAACTCCTAGTGGCTATTTTTGAAATGGTAGAGTCCAAGTGACTGGATGCATGATAAGCTCTTAGCTTTTTTTGTTTTTTTTTGTTTTCAGATGTAGTGTATATAGGAGTACATTATCTAATGTGTCTTTATTTTTTATTAAGCAATAAAGTAAGATATGAAAGATATTTGGCTGCTACATCTAGCACATTGAAGGACTATCTAGAAGCTCTATCGTTAGTTCAACAATAAATAATTTTCAGTATAGGCAAAAATTCTAAAAAGAAAAAAAAAAAAAGCAATCTGTACAGAACCAAACCGTTCTTTGCAAACTGCATGTGGCTCTTGGAACTACCATGTGCAGTTCCAGGGATAATAATGGATTTCATTGATGTTTTCCCTAAAACAGCTTTAACATTCTTTTAATTTATTAATAATGAAAATGAAGACTCAATAAAAATCTTCAATGGAGAGAGATTAACCAATCTATTTTGTTATCTGTATGTTTAACATCGTCATCGTTTAACATCCGCTTTCCATATTGGCATGGGTTGGATGGTTTGACTGACGACTGGCAAGCTGGGAGACTGCACCAGGCTCCAATCTAATCTGGCAAGGTTTCTACAGCTGGATGCCCTTCCTAATGCCAACTACTCAGAGTGTAGTGGGTGATTTTTACATGCCACCAGCATGAGGGCCAGTCAGGTGGCACTGGCATCAACCACATTCAGATGGTGCTTTTTATGTGCCAATCACGTGGCACTGGTATCAATCATGCTTGAATGATGCTTTTTACATGCCACCGGCTCAGGTGCCAGACAGGTGGCAGAGGCATCAGCCACGCTCGAATGGTGCAGTTTACATTCCACTGGCACGGGAGCTAGTCAGGCAGCACTGGCATTTTCTTATTTATAAATGTAATTTTTTTAAACGTGTGGTTCTCAAATGCTAAAAAATGTATCATATGTGGTTCTACCTATCAAACAACTTGGCCACCCCTGCAAATATAAGGTCAGATCAGGGTATGAATATCATTAGCAAGTAAAAGTTTGTTAATTTAGCAAAGTATAATTTTATGTGTGGGATCTATCCATACCTGGGCAATCTGGTTTTTCAACGGGTCTTTCAAACGCTTCATAGGAGACCCCTCATGAGACATACATGAGACATGACCTGCCTATCAGAGCTGTTTGAGCACAGGGTGGGAAGAAGTCGCAACACAAGGGGAGATGTGGTAAGATTGCATCCAGTCCGGCAGCGAGCTGGCAGAAACGTTAGCATGCCGGGCGAAATGCTTAGCAGTATTTCGTCTGCTGTTATATTCTGAGTTCAAATTCCGCCATGGTCGACTTTGCCTTTCATCCTTTCGGGGTCGATAAATTAAGTACCAGTTACGCTTACACACTGGGGTTGATGTAATCGACTTAATCCCTTTGTCTGTCCTTGTTTGTCCCCTCTGTGCTTAGCCCCTTATGGGCAATAAAGAAATAAGATTGCATCCAGTCCCCTACAAGCAATTTTGAGCAAATGGTCAGAGTAACTTTGGTGGACAAGAAATGCCAAAGAAGGAAAGAGTCATTGTCACAACTCCCATCTGACCAAAGCCTGCATATTTTACCCAATTGCACCTGAGCCTGTTGTTCAAGGATCACTTCACTTAAGGGCTTGCCTCTCTTCTTCATGATCTTCAGACATGAAGAACAGCAACCATCAGTTTCATTGATAACCTCAGGTTAGTTTTCATGTTAGCTCTTGAGAAACCAGACCGTTTAACCCATTACCTACCAGTGATCTCATATGAGATCACTTAAAAATTACAAATTTTGTAATTATCTGTCAATATTTACACACATCTAACCTTTTTGCTATATCTACTAGGTATATTTCTCTGATATTCAAATGAGGTTTGCTAATTTTTCACCCAATATCTCGCTTATTTCTATTTAAAATGAGGGGTTCATATAATAATCCCTAACAATATTTTGTCATTGATTTAATCAACTATTGACTCATCTGTAAACACACGCACACACACACACACACACACACTCATGCACAGAAATATACACAAACAGATAGAAAGAGTGCGAAAGCAAGAGGAGGGAGAAAAACATCAGAGTTTATTAATTGTACTTGATTGACATACATACTTTTGCTTCTCTTCAGACTTATAAAGAGAAATATATTCACTCATATAAACAGGGAGAGAGAGAAGGGGGAGAGGGAGTTAAATGTAAATTTGATGCCAAATAAGTCAGAGTTGCTAAAACAGTTTTGCCAAAAGTGTCTCATGCCCCTTAAACTGATAAATTATTCAACAAATCCAAAAGAATAAAGCAAAGCTGGCCAAAGCAGAATTTGAACTCAGAACAGTTATCACAAGGCATGTTATTTGATGCTCTACTGACTTAGTGAATCCACCACTTTAATACTAGAACTAAATTATATAGTATGACCAGCACCCGTGCCAGTGGAGCGCTAACAGCACCATCCGAGCGTGATCATTGCCAGAGCAGCTGTCTGGATTCCGTACTAGTGGCACGTAAATAGCACCATTTGAGCATGATCGTTACCAGCGTCGCCTTACTGGCACTTGTGCCAGTGGCATGTTAGAAAATCATTTGAGCGAGGTTGTTGCCAGTGCCACTGGACTGGCTCCTGTGCAGGTGGCATGTAAAAACACCATTTTGAGCGTGAACGTTGCCAGTACCGCGTGACTGGCTCTCATGCCGGTGGCACGTAAAAGCACCCACTACACTCTCGGAGTGGTTGGCGTTAGGAAGGGCATCCAGCTGTAGAAACTCTGCCAAATCAGATTGGAGCCTGGTTCGCCAGTCCTCAGTCAAATCGTCCAACCCATGCTAGCATGGAAAGCGGACGTTAAACAATGATGATGATCCTTTCTTTATGATGGTAGGTATGAATTGAGGGAGATTTGACTGCTATTTCTGGCAGATCAAGCGATTGTATAGAGGATTTCTTTGTTTGTTTAATATGTAGAAGTACATTTTTCTAATAGAAATTAAATTGAATTAAATATTAACCATTTAAAATTTAAACTGGCCTTATTCATTCCAGATATTCTATGTTTTGTTTACCAACTAGCTACATCCAGCCACTCAAATATTCTCCCTGATTTATGTTGAAGCCAGCCAAATCCAGCCTCTCACACCTACCCTAAAATGTCATTCTAAAAATAAACAGTCACATCGTTGAAATCTCAAAGCTGTGAGATAATGAATGATTAATTGAAAGCAATGAGAGTTAAATAAGCATTACATTTGGCAGAATAACCCGAATGCTAATCCAGACTAGAAATGTTAGTCATTCTTTCACCACAAATATTATTTTCCTTTCCTTTCTTTAAGAAAAAAAAGCAGTAAACAAAATATAATAAATACCCATGCCAGTGGCATGTAAAAAGCACCATTCAAGCGTGGCTGATGCCAGTACTGCCTGACTGGCACATAAAAAACACCCATTACACTTTCAGAAGGGCATCCAGCTGTAGAAACATCACCAGATCAGATTGGAGCCTGGTACAGCCTTCTGGCTCGCCAGCCCTCAGTCAAACCGTCCAACCCATGCCAGCATGGAAAGCAGATGTTAAATGATGATGATGATCTTAATCATCAGGAGGGGGCCGAGAATAGATAATAACTTTGTTGTAAGTCTCCCACCATTGAACAACTGGTGAGGTGAATGGAACTCAATAAAGGAGCAAGAGTACACGTAACCTTTGTAGGCATCCCTCCCCAAAATAGATAGGCAAGATTAAAGCAGTTGATATTCCACCACCCAAACTTTTGTTTAATTTCTTTTAATTAGAAACATTAAGACAAAGACAAACTGCTACTAATTAAACTTTGAGCATTCAAATCACTCTGTCTAATGTAATGCTTATTTATTCACATTATTGGTGCCTCGTTAAAAGCACCCATGCTGGTACCACGTAAAAGGTACCCTTGCTGGTGCCATATATAAAGCACTGGTGCTAGTACCACTTAAAAAGCACACAACCCACATTCTCTAAAGTGGCTGGCACTAGGAAGGGCATCCAGCCATAGAAACCAGGCCAAAACAGACAACTGGAGTGAGGGCAGCTCCCCAGCTGGCCAGCCCTGGTCAAACCATCCAACCCATGCCAGCATGGATAACGACAATTATTTTTAATTAATCCTGCATTATCTCATAGCTTAGAAATTTTGATGATGTGATTGTTTAGTTTTAGAATGACATTGTAGGGTAGGTGTGAGAAGCAGGATCTGGCTGGTTTGAACATAAAACAGAAAATATTTTGGCTGGATGTGAATAGTTTAAATATTAAAGGGTTAATGTTTGCTTTACTAATTACTTACTCATATCTTGTGTTTAATTTCAGGAGGAATCCGTCATTGAATCTCTTTCACAATCAATTATGACCAACAGGTAGAATAATTTTTATTTTTGTTTTGGTATATTTGTAAAAGAGAATTTTAAAGAAAAGTAAAATGAAGGTATATTTTCTTCAGTATATAT
>NC_068996.1:50263654-50268802 GCF_001194135.2 Octopus bimaculoides | reverse complement strand
GTAAAAATATGTGACACTTATTCAGTAGCCATGATAAAACTCCGAGTTTCGGATGCCAGGGTGGGAGCCCACGCCAACATCTCTTCAGTTATCCGGCCAATTTGTTTTTAACGGTCATTTTTCACAGGAATTTTCAATTGGCCGGATAACTAAAGCGATGTTGGCGTAGGCTCCCACCCTGGCATCTGAAACTCGGAGTTTTATCATGGCTACTGAATAAGTGTCATATTTTTACAGATAAATTCCTCTATTTGCATAATATCGAGGTCTCTTTCTTTCTTATGTTGTCCTTCCTGTCAAATATATATATAATATATATATTCTATTAAATTATATATATATATAATTTAATAGAATTTTATTTTTAAATATATGCACAGGTATGTAGTTATGGAGTTTTGCTTCCCGTTCATGTGATTTTAGATTCAGTTCCATTTCGTAGCACCTTGGACAAATGTCTTCTGAAGCCATACACTGATGGAAACTGAAGTATCGCATTGTGTGTGTGCGTATGTGTGCATATGTATATACATGTGTGTGTGTGTATATTTATATACATATGTATATGTATGTGTGTGTATATATCTATATGTATGTATGTATGTATGTCATCATCATCATCATTTAATGTCTGTTTTCCATGCTGGCATGGGTTGGACCATGTGACTGGAGACTGGTAAGCCAGGAGGTTGCACCAGGCTCCAATCTGACCTGGCAGTATTACTACAGCTGGATGCCCTTCCTAACACCAACCGCTCCAAGGTGTAGTGAGTGCTTTTTACGTGCTACTGGTACAGGAGCCAGTGGGGGGGGGGGGCTGGCATCGACCATGTTCGGATTGTGCTTTTTACATGCCACCAGCACAGGAAGCCAGTCCGGCAGCTCTGGCAGCGACCCACCCATGAATGAATGGTAATTATTGCATGCCACCAGCACTGGTAACGGCCACAACAACAATTTCCATTTGATTCTGATTGATTTGATTTTGATTTTACTTGACTCAGTATGTCTCCTCAAGCATGGCATGTTACCTAATGATTGAAAGGTACCTTTTGAGTGGGCTGGTTATGCAATACTGGCTTAGGCTACGGCTGTGATCTCACTTTCCTTGCCGGGTCTTCTCAATCACAGCAGATCTCCAGAGGTTTTGGTCTTTCGTCTCTGTCTTGCCTCTGTCTTGCCATATCTTCCTGGGTCTCCCTCTTCCACGGGTTCCCTCCACTGTTAGAGTGCAACACTTCTTCACACAGCTCTCCTCATCCATACACAACACATAACCATACCAGTGCAGTCGTCTCTCTTGCACACCACATCTGATGCTTCTTATGTCCAACATTTTTCTCAGGGCGCTTACACTCTGTCGTGTGTGTGCACACTGACATTACACATCCAACGGATCATGCTAGCTTCATTTCTTTCGAGCCTATGCCTGCGCATGTCTTCAGCCGTCCCGGCCCATGCTCCACTGCCGTGAAGCATGGCAATTCGCACACATGCATTGTACAATCTACCTTTCACTCTGAGTGAGAGGCCCTTTGTTACCAGTAGAGGTAGGAGCTTTCTGAACTTTGCCCGGGCTATTCTTATTCTAGTGGCAATGCTCTCTGAGCATCCACCCTCACTACAGACTTGGTCACCCAGGTAATGGAAGCTATCAACTACTTCTAGTTTCTCTCCCTGTCATGTGATGGAATCAGTTTTCTGAGCATCTGCGGTGCTTATTGCTCCTGTGCATCTGCCGCACACAAAAGCTACCTTCCTGGTTAACCTTCCTTTGGTGTTGCTGCACCTCTTATGCATCCATAGCTCTTACACTGGGTATATCTAATGGAGTTTCTACCTACATCTTTTCTACAGGCCATCTACCTGAAGGGGTGTGTGATGTGTTCACCATGTATATATTTATATAATATATATTTGTGTGTGTGTGTGTGTATGTATATGTGTGTATATATATATATATATATATATATATATATATATATATGAAATTAAATAAATGACAAAAGAACAGAGAAAATTAAGCAATGTAGTTCATATTATGCTCTGTACTCAACTAACATCTTATCCTGAAGCAAAGCACATGTATATTAAGCTCTAACTCTAGTTTGTTAGTATTGTCACTTAACATTACCAGTCATATACGGAATGTATGTGTTTCATTTATGCACTTTATTGACTGTGAGATTGCATCAGGTGAAAAGTGTTTTTAAGACATCAAATGTTAAAAAACCCTGTATATTTCAAACCAAGACAACTTTCCCCATAGGTGAACAAGAACAATGGATATCAGTATGTCACTGTTATTTCATTTCTTCAGCATCATATACCCTAGGCGTCACCTCAAAATGAATTAGAATCACAGGTCCAACGTAAATATTCAAATAGTGTAGAGTCTATTTGTTAATGTGCAACAGTAACCACAGAATTAATGCTGAACTTGCATTATTAGAACCATTTATAATTCAAAATTTAAGAGCATAGAAAAAATGCCATGTGGTAATTGGTTCTGCTGCAGGCAGCTTTTATCTTTCCTCCTTTTAGGGGGTCATTAATCAATCAAATTGACCCCAATAGATGTCTAATATTTTATTTTACTCCTTCCACCAAATTTCAGGCTCTGTGCCTGTGCTAGAAATAGTTATTTAGGGCAGTGGATTCATGGAATTATTCAGACTAAATTACCACAATGTACTTGTTCTGGCTCTAAACGACGAGGCTTCCTTTCCGTTTCCATCTATCAAGCCCCTCACAGGGCTATACTAGAAGACAATTGACCAAGGTGCCATGCAGTGGGGCTGAAGCCAGGAAAATATATATTTTATTTCTATTTTAATGGTGATTCCTAACATGGCCACAACCCTCAAGTTGAAATTTAAACTCAGAATAAAAAGGCAACTTTGCTTTTCATCCTTTTGGTGGTGGGGAGGCTTGACAAAATTAAATGCCAGTCAATTACTGTGATTGATTTAATTAATTAACCCCTCATACCTCAAATATTTTGCCCTGTACCTACATTAGAAACAATTATCTCAAGACGTCAGTTGTTTTACAACTTTCCCATTTTTCATCCCTTGCAAATTTTTGTTTAAGGGTTGCGGCCATGCTGGGTATCACCGTTAAAATAGAAAGAAAATAAATAGATAAAAATATTTTCCTGGCTTCAGGTTCGGTCCCACTGCACAACACCCTGGTCAACTGTCTTCTACTCTAGCCCTGTGAGGGGATTTGGTAGATGGAAACTAAGAAAAGCTTGTTGTGTGTGTGTTTGTGTCTGTGTCTGTGTCTGTCTGTCTGTCTGCCTATGTGTTTGTCCCATACAACTGCTTGACAACCAATGTTGGTTTGTTTACATCACCATAACCTAGCAGTTCAGCAAAAGAGATCGGTTGATTAAGTACCTGGCTTAAAAAAAAAAGAAAAGTTTTGAGATTGATTTGTTCGATTAAAATTCTTTAAGGTGGTGCCCCAGCATGGCCATCGTCGAATTACTGAAACAAATAAACGATAAAAGATACCACTGACAAATCCCCGCCCCACCCCATTATCCACAACCAATGTCTGAGGGTCAATGTCATAAGCATTTGGTGGAACGAGTCTCTTTATTTGTTTATTTACTTTTAGAAACTTCTCCAGTTGAATATCTTAAGATAAATATTTGTAATGATTTCTCTTGCAGTGATGAAGATCCTTTTAAAAGCTGGTGAAACAACAACAACAACAGTGGAACAAAGGAAAAAAACAGTACAAAAGAGAAGAAAAAAATAAATTGACCAAAAATAATCTAATATTCTTCAAAATAAAATAAAATATTCAGTGACATAAAAAAAAGTATTTCAGATAAAAATTAGATATTCTTTATTCTATATATTGTTAAACTGTATATCATGCCAGTGAGTAAGTTTCTACATGGTAACTAGACTTACTAGACATAGCAGTCAAAACACCCTTCAATTCACACTCTCTGCTTAACCCTTTAGCATTCAGATTACTCTGGCAAATGCCGACATCATCAGCTCATGCCTCAAGTTCAAATTGCTTATTTATTCACATTATTTTGAATTAATCATGGCGTTAGGAAGGGCATCCAGCTGTAGAAACTCTGCCAAATCAGACTGGAGCCTGGTGTTGCCATCTGGTTTCACCAGTCCTCAGTCAAATCGTCCAACCCATGCTAGCATGGAAAGCGGACGTTAAACGATGATGATGATGATGATGATTATCTCAGAGCTTTAACATTTCAATGCTGGGATTGTTAATTGTGTAAATATAAGAAGCCAGATCAGACCAGTTTGAACATAAAATAGATAGAATATTTGAGCAGCCAGATATGGCTGGTTTATATGGAAGTACACATTAGATGTGCACACTTGAAATAAGCCATGTCAGATAAGAAGGCATAGCCATGATTAGAATCTCTTTCATCAGAAGTCTGCAGGAATGGGGCAGCTTGTCCTTTTTGTTTTTTGTTTTTCTCAAACATTGTTTATCTCAGACTACATTACTTAATATGTCTCACTTTTGCTGATGGTTACGTAATCTAAGGGAGATCTGCCTCTTGTTTCTAGTAGGTCAAAAAAACCATGTAGCAATTGGCTCAGGCGTTTTTATTTTATTTATTAATTCTATATCACAATTTGTGAACACTAGTATCCTTGGTAATGGGTTTAGAATAACCCAGTGACAAGTTCATTATATTTCTGACATAGAGGAATGCCACATTGGCTTTTCACCAATAAGTATAGGCAAAAGAGACACACACATACATGTACATATGTGTGTGTGTGTATAGGGCAAATGTCTTCTGCTATAACTTCGGACTGACCAAGGCCTTGAGAGTGGATTTAGTAGACAGGTACGACAAGAAGCCCATCATATATATGTTTGTGTGGGGTGGGGTATCTATGTATGTATGTAAATCTCTCTCTCTCAATTTTAAAATGACTTTTTTCAGTCAAAACGCTAAAAATAACTGACCAACAACAACAAAAAAAACAACCAAGATTCGACCAAATCCAAAAATAAACCCAAATACTAAGCGAACAAAGATGAACCATCCCACTTCCATTGCATGTGCACATGCACACACACATACACATGCTTACCAACCACATGGTTCCGGGTTTATTCCCACTGCGTGGCACCTTG
>NC_068996.1:50243365-50263554 GCF_001194135.2 Octopus bimaculoides | reverse complement strand
TTTTTCTTGGATCATTCGTAAACGTTCATAAGAGAAAGTAGCAATTGAAAGGATGTGTAAGAGGAATAGAAATAGTTAATTTTACAGGGGCAAAGTAATTTTGTATGTACTTTTAGTATCTGTCATTACAGTATCGAAATGTGATTTGATACTGAAATAGTTTTCTTTTTCTCCTTCCTTTATTTTTGTATTTGTTGTTGGATTGTTCGTAAAGGCTCATTAAGAGAAAGTAGGAGTTGAAAGGATTTGTATTAGAAAGAGGAAATTAGATCTTATTAGGGAGAAAATGTTTACTTCTGTAGTTTTATGGATTTTATTCATTATTAGGAAATTTTTGGAGTGAAAAAATGACACAGTGACCTAACAAATTGTATTTAGAATATTAATTGCGATTGTTTAATCCAAGAAATTTGGAATTGTGTAAATGTATGAATTTTAAACATACACACACACAGAAAATCTGCCTTTTATAGTATAGATATAGATATATATATGTGCATATATATATATGTGTGTATGTATATATATATGTGTGTGTGTGTGTGCAAAATGAAGCTGGTCCTCTGTGGATCACATCCCTACTTCTCAACGTAGTCACCGTTTCTCTCAACAGCAATGTTCCACCTTCGAATGAGAGCATGTATCACTGCCCCGTAAAATTCTGTTGACTGTTCTTTGAGCCACTTCTTCACTACAGTTTTCGCTTCCTTGTCACTGGAATAATTTAGCGCCTTCAGACTATCATCTCTTCGATATATATGTATACATATGTATGTATATATATGTATGTATATATATATATATGTATATATATATATATGTATGTATATATATATGTATATACATTCATATACATACACATATATATATATACACACATCCATATATATATATATTTACATACACATATACGTGGGCCCATGGTGTAGTGGTTAAGAGCATGGGCTACTAACCCCAAGATTCCAAGTTCGATTCCAGGCAGTGACCTGAATAATAATATCGAAAAATACCTTAGGAATGAGAATTCAAGTTCAAAATTTCCCCCCAAGACACCTGATGAAGGCTGGAGGGTATATCAGCCGAAACGTTGTGTTAACAACAAACAAGATGAGGGCAAATATCTGTCAAATGTAAATAATTCCTCATCTCTTGAATATAGAACTGAAAAATGAAAGTGTTCAGTATGTTGGCCACAGGAATTTGTCAGAGACATGGTTAAACAAAGTTGTACATCATCTCCCTCTCTCTCTCTTTTATTATTACTCCCACTGCCACCATCAACACTACTACTTTTAATAAAACATCAGCTCTCCCTAAATTTCTTTGTCTCTGTCTGTCTTTGCCACCACCTTCACTGTCTCTATGCCTATTATTCTGACCCCAGGAATAGTAGATGTGTCATTGAATAGTGAGAGAGGGGTCAAAATGTGACGCACAGACACAAAGAAATTAGTTTTTACATTTATTATATTAAATATGTGTGCAGTTCTATATTTAAGAGATGAGGAATTATTTACATTTGACGGATATTTGTCCTCATCTTGTTTGTTGTTAACACGTTTCGGCTGATATACCCTCCAGCCTTCATCGGGTGTCTTGGGGGAAATTTCGAACCTGGGTTCTCATTCCTAAGGTATTTTTCGATGTTATTATTATTATTTATTCAGGTCACTGCTTGAACTAAGAATCTTGGGGTTATAGCCTGCATTCTTAACCACTACGCCATATGCCCATGGGCATGTGTGTGTGCATGTATATATATATATATATACACACACACACATACACATAGGTAGAGGCATGGCTGTGTGATTAGAAAACTTGGTTCCCCAAGCATGTGGTCTTGATTTCAGTCCTACTGTGCAGCACTTTGGGCAAGTGGCTTCTACAACTAGTTTGGGTTGACTAAAGATTTGGTAGATGGAAACTGAAAGAAACCCATCATATGTGAGTGTTTGTGTTGCAAAATACTTGTCCAGTTGTACAAGCAGTGTCATGCATATCTAATATTGCGCAAGGAAGTATCTGACCATGAGGAAATATTACCTTAATTGGAAACAGGTGAAGGTTGGCATTGGGGGAGTGTTACCCCCATTCAACTTATGCTAATATTGAAAAGTGGACATTAAAACAATAATGATGATTGAGCAGCATATAAGATGTCTTTCAGTATTGATTCCACCTCATACTTCAAGTTCAAATCCCACTGACATCAGCTGTCTTTTATCCTTTCAAGGATAAAACATCAGTCGAAGACAGTGGATTGGTAGAATTATTAGAGCTTCAAACAAGATGTCACGTTATATCAGTTTCAACTCTCTACATGTTGAGTGAAGGTGCATGGCTTAGTGGTTAGAGCACCATGTACACAATCATGAGGTAGTGAGTTCTATTCCTGGACTGGGCTGTGTGTTGTGTTCTTGAGCAAGACACTTTATTTCACGTTGCTCCAGTTCACTCAGCTGTAGAAATGAGTTGCAACATCACTGGTGCCAAGCTGTATCGATCCCTTTGCCTTTCACTTGGATTACACTGATGGTGGGGAGAAGTGAGGGTGGTATTTCATTAGGTGTATTGAGAACATTCATAATGAACTGGTCAATAAACGAGGCAAAGTTTTTGCAACAATAAACACACCTTCAGAGTTCACTTGAAAATTTTGTAATATTTATGGTCACTTAAAAAATCCCTACCTCCATTAGTTCCAACATTTAGTAGAACCTTTCTAGAGGTTACCTAATGCATCATTGTAGCACAGGGAAACAAAGCCTCATTCAATGACAAATACATGCATTTTTAAGAATATAAAACACTGCCAAATCAAATTGGAGCCTGGTGTAGCCATCTGGTCCACCAGTCCTCAGTCAAATCGTCCAACCCATGCTAGCATGGAAAGCGGACGTTAAACAACGATGATGATGATACAGCGGGTGATTTGAACCTTTTTAAATATAAAATAGCCTTTCATTAGGTTTACTATAAGGCATAAATGTATTGTGTCACAAATCTAAGTGGATATCTAAAATGTTAAAACTTCTAAGGTTTGTATCAACTGTAACTTCGGAAGCCATTGAACTTCATATTACAAATTGTCACCTCTGTATAAACTTGCATCTAAATAAGGAAATTCTATATACACGTTTATAAGCATCTGTTCTGGTGTACACACTCACAGGCACAAAGCAACCTCAATGTTTCTTTACTCAGTGCCTAAAGCAGTAGAGGCTTTGTTATAGACAAGTAAAAGTCCCTGATATCAAACTGGGTGAACTTAGTGATTAATACCCTTAAACCAGTCTATAACAGACATGCTGTTTTCCAATAAAGGGGATTCTATGATTCTACTAATCCAATGGAGAATGGAATCTAAAAAATATCATTCCTGTTTTTTCCAGTTTAACAAGTTTATATTTGGGGCTTCTAAATGGTTTTGTAATCCTTAAGAGTGATCAAAAGCATATGGGGAAGTAACATTTAAGTCGGTTGTGTTTCATTTTGCATCGATTCACCTTTGTACAAATCATTGATAAATATTCATAACAGGGTTAACCCTTTTGTTACCATATTTCTTTTGAGATGCTCTGTGTTTCTTTCAATTAATTTAAATATAACAAAGAATTTAGTAAAATAACTTAGTTATCATTAAGCTAGTGTTAGGAACATAAATTGTGACTAAGGTTTGGTGGAAGATTTTAATTCAGAACTTTTGAAAACAAGACATTTGTACTACAGAGCCAGAGGTGGTTTCAGGCAAGTTGGTATCTAAAGGGTTAAGAATTGAGTCTCTATTATATATTTTAACCCTTTCGTTACCATATTTCTGTTGAAATGCTCTGTTTCTTTCAATTACTTGTACTACAGAGCCAGGTTGGTATCGAAAGGGTTAAAGAGGAATGTGTTGTATAAATTCTTGTCAAGTGTACAGGTTTTTAGTTTTGTGAGAATGTAGAAAAAGTTTTTCAGAATTTTTCTCATAGTTAAGGTTTTCTTCTTGGAGTTTGTTGCTCACTTTGCTGAATTTTTATTTTCTTTACCAGATCAAAACGATCAATTTCAAAAGATACTAAATCTTTATTTGCTAGGATTCTTCTTAAATTTAAAATCACACTTGTGGTCAGTGTTGTCTTGCCGTGTTTTCATGCCAAAAATTAAGCCATCTCATTCTGTGAATGAAATGTTCCATTTTCCTCAATAAGATTTTTTTAAACTATTACATATTCATACATACACACGACAGGCTTCTTTCAGTTTGTCTACCAAATTCACTCACAAGGCTTTGGTCAACCCGAGGCAATAGTAGATATTTCAAGCGAGATCATTGCCAGTGCCGCTGGACTGGGTCCTGTGCAGGTGGCACATAAAATACACCATTTCGAGCGTGGCCGTTGCCAGTACCTCCTGACAGGCCTTCGTGCCGGTGGCCTGTAAAAGCACCCACTACACTCTCGGAGTGGTTGGCGTTAGGAAGGGCATCCAACTGTAGAAACTCTGCCAGATCAGATTGGAGCCTGGTGTAGCCATCTGATTTCACCAGTCTCCAGTCAAATCATCCAACCCATGCTAGCATGGAAAGCAGACGTTAAATGACGATGATGATGATGATGTTACTTAGTAGGAACGAACCCAAAGCCTTATAGTTGGTAAGTAAACCTCTTACCACACAGGTTTGTCTGAATATATAGAAGAAATAAGATATCCGTGGGCCAGTGGTCATAGTTGACTGAATCATATTTGTTGATCAGCTATTTTCATGTGGCCTAGCAGTAATTCACATGAATTACATGTACGCACAAGCTTTATTGAAAGTTATCAATTGACTGAGATTCAAGAATTTACTAACTCTACACAGTTTTGGCAATGTTATGCCAAAACTCTACTCATTGATAAAGTAAGTTCTGAAATGGTCCTGCAAATTAGGAACCGACTGCTCAACTCTTACAAGTGTGGCCATGAATGCTGATATTGGTTGTGGGGTAAAGAGATTTGCTTCATGGTGAGAAAATTTTGCTATCTTCTGTCATCTTCTTCAGATTGTTCAATACTTTACAAGTGGAATTTGGTGGGACTAAAACTGTATGGATATGCCTTCAAGTTTAATAGTAAACCATAATGACACTAACAGGATATAAAAAAGTACAACATAGAAACAGGTGTGTGTGTGTGTATATATATATATACACATACAGGGTGTCCACAAAGTCTGGGTACATGGAGTAAATAAAATCGTAACATAAACAATTAAATATAAGAAACAATTTCTTAAAGTACGTGTTAATCCCCATGTGGGTACATGGAGTAAATAAAATCATAGCATAAACAATTAAATATAAGAAATAATAATTACTTAAAGTATGTGTTAATCCCCATGTGGGCACATGGAGTAAATAAAATCATAGCATAAACAATTAAATATAAGAAATAATAATTTTTTAAAGTACGTGTTAATCCCCATGTACCCAGACTTTGTGGACACCGTGTATATATATATATATATAGGATTCAGTTGAATTAGGTACTTACATTGAGGCACCTCATTAGATCAGAATAATATAGACAACGTTATGTAATTATCAACCTTGGTATACATACCTGTACCTCTACTATTACTCATTTATTTATATATATATATATGTTGTATTTTAGGATGGCCATTTTTTTTGCCAAATAAACACATGCACTATATATTTTTTCTTCACTCACTATATATATATATATATATATATACACACACACACACTAATCTTTTGTTTTAGTAATTGGACTGTGGCCATGCTGGGGCACTGCCTAGAATGATCTTACTTCACTTATCTTTTCCCAAGCCTGACATTTACTCCACAGTCTCTTTTGCCGAATCACTAAGTCACAAGGATGTAAGCACACCAACATTGGTTGACAAGCAGTGGAAGTAGACAAACACACACGAATGTGTGTGTGTGTGTGCATGGAGGTATATATGTCTCTCAAACCCACTCTCGTGGTTTTGGTCAGCCTAAGGTTATAGCAGACACTTGCCCAAAGTGTCTCTCTGAACATACATTCATCATGGTTACCGTTAGAAATGTAGGAAGCCAGTGAGTGATTTGTCAGCAATCTGTAACCAACAATATTATTTACAAAATACTTGATTCTAAAATCTCCCTTCTACTGGTTTCAACCACTCAAACTACAGCAATGCAAGAGCACCATCAATAGTTTATATAAACATGAATATATGCATGTTTGTTTGCTTGATGAGGCTGGGGTCATCCCAGGTTAGTGGCCCCAGAGACATCACTATGTGTAGAACCAACCAACTCCACCAGTGCTCACCATCACTGGCAGTCCCTTGCCATCTCCAAGGTGACACTGTGCCTCTGTTGTGGAGCCTGCTACAAGGCCTCTCCCAGCCCACAGTTGATACCTTGAATGAGAGTAAAGCCTTGTTAAGATGAACCAGCGGGAGAAGGAAGACATGCATGTATGAAACATTGAGAAAAGAAAAAATAAAATTTTTTAAAATCAAACGACAAAGAAAAATTCCTTTTAATATATATACATATACAACATAGTAGATATCCAGTTGATAGAAAAATTTGAGTTATAAAATGTGTAATGGCAAGTTTGTGAATGATTGCATATATATTACACAGACATACGTACATAGACACACACATAAACACATACTTCGGGAGTCACTAAGCAACTTTCAATGAAGTTACATTGTTTTCAATAAGACAGAACTATATAAACCTATAGTAACAATTTTAATAGACTAGTATTCAATTGTCCATTTCCCAATGATTACAATGAAGGAAGGACAACTGAACAGAATCACTGCAGTAAGTAAAACTGTTAGATTTGCTACAGTCTTGAAAGGACAAGAGCTGTATCTTGAAGGAAATATTTTAACCCTTTAGCATTCTGATTACTCTGTCAAATGTAATGCTTATTTATTCATAATGTTTTCATTTAATCATGCATTACCTCATAGCTTTGAGGTTTCAATGATGTGATTGTTTAGTTTTAGAATGACATTGTAGGGTAGGTGAGAGAGGCCAGATATGGCTGGTTTAACCCTTTAACATTCAGGTTAGTCTGTCAAATGTAATGCTTACTTCCTTATATTTTCAATTAATCGTGCATTACCTCATAGCTTTGAGATTTTGATGATTTGATTATTTAGTCTGAAAAAATGACATTGTAGGGTAAGTACAAGAGGCTGGATATAGTAGCTTGAACATAAAACAGGTAAGATATTTGGACCAGATATGGCTGGTCTAAATGCTAAAGGGTTAAAGAAACAGTTTCATTTAGTTCTAATTTCTGCTATAAAATTACAAGAATCTACAAGTAATAAGAATATATATTTATCCTGTCACCATCTTTGTCTAAAAATACCTGTTGTGCTAAAACTCTGACATTTTTTCTATGCCAATCAGTTAATAAGAACATCCACTGTTTTATCCCAAATCCATCTAAAACGG
The DNA here is from genome assembly GCF_001194135.2 of Octopus bimaculoides. NCBI lineage: Eukaryota > Metazoa > Mollusca > Cephalopoda > Octopoda > Octopodidae > Octopus > Octopus bimaculoides. The sequence goes on along the minus strand of NC_068996.1, from coordinate 50,256,091 downwards.
TTAAGCAACAATGGACTAGCTTAGTAGGCCATAAGGAAACAGACTGGAAGCTGTTCAATTAACATCACATAGGAACCATGTATCTTTACCACACAGAAACCAGAAGAAACTGCTGTGATTTAGTAAATAAGCAAGCTTGCAGTCAGTAAACTGCACAGAAATTCTTATTTTGTGATGTCTTGCAGACATTGTAATGGCAGGTAACTTATTTGAAGAATTATAAGGAAGCATTCTTAACTTTTACAGATGTGAGTAAACAGTTGAGGTCTGTGGGGCAGAGAGTGGACTTTGAGAAAGCCACTAATAGGATTTGAGTGACCTGCACAGGTTATTTTATGGCAGATTTAAGCAACTAACTTGATGTAAGATGAAGTTGCTGTAGGGTTAACATGCAGTGAATTGCTTCTTGTATTTGAGCCAAAATTTCACTTAGACTGGCCTAAAAGAAACACTCTAGAGGTTGTTTGTTATCTTGCATTACGGAATGCATTGAACAAAGAACATTGGTCGATGACAGACTTAATATTTCCAAGTAACAAGAAAATAAATCAATATGGTTTAACTGGGGGCGTCAGCCGTCTTATCTAAGCTGACACAGATTAACAAATGTACATTCTTTCATTACTATTTCAATAAGATGAAGAACATGTTGACTAATGAGATCAGAATAACACTGAAACAAATCTAGAAGTAAGGAAACCAATTTCCATACTTGATGAAAAATTAAAATAATAGTAACACTATTTAGTTTTTTTTAAGCTTGCTACATAGATTTCTTTTAAATGATCCAAATGTTGAACGTTAACACTAACTTAACTGTTACAAAGATTAACATTAAAGCTAAACCCAGTGTTTTTACTTGATAAGCTACAAACACTTTGTGTCCTCCCTTTCAATTATTTTATTGACTATCAGTGCTTTTCAAAAAAATAAGAATGTTCTTACAAAACCTCACTCACTTTCACACATGTACACAAGAAACATATCACTTTTATCTTTTTGTTATATCATGTTTGAATAAGTAATGTACAGGTCTTCTTCGGCACAGCATCTCACAACTCGTGGTCCTTTGTCGACATGGTTCTGAAACCAGCTTTAACCACTCTTTCTCCAATTTCTTTTCATAACTTCTGTTACTCAGCACTTGTTTGCACACGAATCACACAGCACAGTCATATCTCTCTCTCTCTCTCTCACATTATAGTACTTCTTTTCTCCAACACCCACTTTTATTCCCTCAGCTCATTTGTGCTCTGTCATTCATACACACTAACATTAAACATCCAGTGAATCATCTGTAGGTCATTTCTTTCCAACCTTTACACAACCTCTACATTCAGTTACCATGTCTTGATATCAAGAGAGGTAGGAGCTCTCTAAACTGTGCCCAGCCTATTCTTATTCTAGTAACTACACTCTCAGAGTACCCACCCCCATACTGACTTGGTCACTTAGGTAACTCAAAGTATCAACTACTTCTAGTTTTACCCCCTTGCATTTCATGGAGTCTATTTTCTCTACATTTTTAGTGTTTATTGTCTGCCTTTCATTTTAAGGGAGACCCTTAGTTACCAACAAAGGTAATAGCTCCCTGAACTTTGACCAGCCTGTTCTTATTCTAGTAACTACACTTCCAGAACAACTTCTACCACTCCAATTTGGTCATCCAGGTAACAAAAACTACCTCCCAGTTCTAAGGACCCTGCCCCACCACCCAGACATTTGAGGAAATCTATTTTCTGTACATTCTCAGTGTTACTGTAACTGCACATCTGCCACACACAAAGACTACTTTCTCTGTTAATCTTCCTGTCATTCCATTGTGTATAGTGGTTTATTAATTAATTTATTTTTTCGCTAAGTGCTTTTCCTCTAGTTGCCATACTAGGAAGGCAGCATCAGTAATGCTTCTTCCTGGCACAAAGTCAAACTGCATCAAATTAAGGTTAACCTTCCCTGATGGTGAAATATATACATATATATATACTAGCAGGAGTGCCCGGCGTTGGTCGGGGCTTAATTGCTTTAAAGTACTCGATTCTACTCAATTATGATTATTGAGGCAAAGATTGATAGAATATTAATTCCAATTCTTTCATCCAAGAAATTTGGAATTGTGTAAATGTATGAATATTAAACATACACACACACACACAGAGAAAATCTGCCTTTTGTTAGATAAAATACAAAATGTAGAAGCTAACAAGGGGAGGTCCTGCGGTTACATGACTTACAAAAATTAAAATAAAAACTCCCTCAAATCGTAAATAAATAAAATGTGAGCGTAATGATCGATACATATTTATTCAAAGATGTGCCACTACTAAAGATGAGTTGGTATCATTACACAAACATGATGATCATTCAACCAGTTAGAAATCAAAACCAAGTCTTTCTCAAACCTCAACTTACTAAATTAAAAGATGATACATTCGATACTGGAGTCTTACGTAAGTGTGTGAAAATACAATCAAATAAAAATAGAAACAATACAACATTCAGACTCTTTGAGCTTGATTTATATCGATGATGAAATAATAGAAATGAGCAACTCAGAGATGAGGCAGTCAGAGGAATATAATTGAACACGCACACACACCATGCATTAACACACCCATACACACACACATATTGTGTACATATGCATACTTACATTATATTCATACACATACATAAATGCATATCATAGCATGTATACTCACACATATATATATACATATATATGTATATATACATATATATATTTATATATTTATATATATATATATACGTATACACACAGTAGGGTTACCAAATATGCCCTTAGACAAAGTTTGCTGCTGAAAGAACTAAAGTAGAACTATCAGATCTGAGTAAAAGGAATGGTACAGTCTCTTTACACTTCAGTTGTCCTCATTGTCCACATCGCTGGTGGATGAGTCGAATAAAGATGTCGGCTGAAAGAACAGAAAGAACAATATTGTCAATATTTAATTGAAAAATCATTTTAAGAGCACAACTGGCACAATTAATCATTCATAGGTGAGGGTGTAGAGGGAAAGGAAAAAAAAGAACCACTCTACATTTGCCATTTTTCTTTGTTTCCAAATTTCATGCAACACACTCACTCTCCACCACAGCATGGTTGCCAAATCCCAAAACATCTCCAACCCAATGCTGTCAATTCCATCACCTTCAAACAGTGTACACCAGAACTAACTCTTATTCAGACCTTTTTTTTTTTTTTTTTTTTAATATCTACAATCAAGCACAGGTGTGGCCATGCAGAGTCCAGTCCCACTGCATGGCACCTCAGATAATCGTCTTCTACAATAGCCTGGGTCAACCAAAGCCTTGTGAATGCATCTCGTAGATGGAAAATGAAAGCTTATCGCGCGCGCGTGTATGTGTGTGTCACTACCACTTGGCAATCAGTCTTGGTTTGTTTACATCCCCAGAACTTAGCAGTTCAGCATAAGATAGTGGTAGAACAATCACCAAACTTATAAATTCTGGAATCGGTCTGACTAAAATTCTTCATGGCAGTCTCCCAGCATGGCTCAAGTTCAATGACTGAAACAAGTAAAAGAGTAAGAATATTGGTGTTGATGGCCCAGCATGGTAGTAAATGCAGTGACTGGAACAAGTAAAAAATAAGATATCATTTGAGGGCATATTTTGTCTGCTACTTCTAGTATGTGTGAGCAGCCATGATAAGGTTCCCATATTACTTTCTGGTAAGTTTGTTTGTTGTATTTTGTTTTCTTTTTTGTTTAACCTTAGGTCAACCCTGGTCAAACAGACTTATTACTGGGCTGTGATTATTGCAAAAGTGGGTGGACAAATTGCTATGCGTTTGTTACTTTTTTGATACAAACTTTCTTGTGACCATCCTGTGTTTTATCATCAAACTTCCTGTTTTAACCTCTTAACATGTTATCCCGTGTATTTTCATTCAGAGATGTCTAGTAAATATATATTTGAACGAAAATATACGTTCACTGTACTCTTGAGGTATCTGTCATTCATTTCTAATCTGAAATACTTCGTTCGTGATGTTATTCCCATTTTCTGTCATCAACAATCAGTAACTTCATAATAAATCATAAGTGATCCAAAATAATGTGTGTACTCATTCTTCTTTATATATGGGTCTGGTGTAGCCATCTGGTTCTCCAGTCCCCAATCAAATCGTCCAACCCATGCTAGCATGGAAAGTGGACGTTAAATGATGATGATGATGATGATTCAAAATATGGAAATTTTTTTTTAAATGTGTAAGTTAAGAGGTCAGAAAATAAATTCTTTTAACATCTCATAATAAAATCATAAACAAGCAACTCTATAACACCGAGCACCTTTCCAGTTGTGATCACATCTCAACAGACCTTGATCTACTTTCTCTCCCTATTTCATTTATCAGTGATCCCCCTCACTGAAAGCAGGGCGCTGTTGCACTTAATATCACTGAAAAACCTCAACAATACCTGGCATAATTAATTAGGTTGCAGATAACATGGCGAGAGTCTCTATTAACAAGAAATTTTTTCCACACAAACACAAATCCTTGCATTTTTAAGAAATCCTTAACCTAGACACAAGGCCAGCAATTTCAAAGGAAGGTGATAGTTCGTTACATTAACCCTCCCCTCATTACACAACTGGTACTTTATTTCAACAACTCCAAAAGGACAAAAGGCAAAAATCAACCTTGGAAGAATTTGAACTCAGAATGTGTAGTTGGAAGACATGCAAAGCATTTTGCCTGGTACAGTAACAATTCTGCCAGTTCATCATCATCATTTAACGTCTGTTGTCCATGCTGGCATGGGTTGGACGGTTTGACTGGGCTGGTAAGCTGGAAGGCTGCACTAGACTCCAGTCTGATTCCGCATGGTTTTCTATGGTTGGATGCCCTTGCTAACGCTAACCACTTTGAGAGTTTAATGGGTGCTTTTACGTGCCACGACAGTTATTTTGCTCAGCTTGATATGTCTTCTTCTCAAGAACGACATAATGCCAAAGGTCTTGGTCATTGCCTCCATGAGGCCCAACACTCGTGTGGCACAAGGCCAGCAGTTTTTAAGGGTGGAGGGTAAATTCAAGACAGGATGCCCCTGGGAGCTCCTCTATGCTGATGACCTGGCCCTCATACCAAAATCCCAACCAGAACTAGAGAAGATATTTCAGGTTTGGAAGCAAGGTTTAGAATCGAAGGGCCTTATGGTCAATGTTGCAAAGACCAAAGTTCAAGTAAGTAGGAAGATGAACACATCACACACCCCTTCAGGTAGATGGCCCTGCTTGATCTGTAGAAAAGGTGCAGGTAGAAACACCATTAGATGTTCCCAGTGTAAGCTATGGATGCATCAAAGGAAGGTTAATCGGGAAGATTGGTTTTGCATGTGGCAGATGCACAGGGGCAAGAAACACCACAGATGCTCAGAAAACTGATTCCATCACATTCCAGGGGAAGAAACTACAAGTAGTTGATAGCTTCCATTACCTAGGTGACCAAGTCAGTAGTGGGAGTGGATGCTCAGAGAGGGTTAACACTAGAATAAGAATAGCCTGGGCAAAGTTCAGAAAGCTTCTACTCCTACTGGTAACAAAGGGCCTCTCACTCAGAGTGAAAGGTAGATTGTATGATGCATGTGTGTGAACTGCCATGCTACACGGCAGTGGAGCATGGGCTGTGACTGCTGAAGACATGCGTAGGTTCGAAAGAAATGAAGCTAGCATGATCTGCTGGATGTGTAATGTCAGTGTGCATACACGACAGAGTGTAAGCGCCCTGAGAGAAAAGTTGGACATAAGAAGCATCAGATGTGGTGTGCAAGAGAGACGACTGCACTGGGATGGTTATGTGTTGTATATGGATGAGGACAGCTGTGTGAAGAAGTGTTGCACTCTAACAGTGGAGGGAACTCGTGGTAGAGGTAGACCCAGGAAGACGTGGGATGAAGTGGTGAAGCATGACCTTTGAACGTTGGGCCTCACAGAGGCAATGATGAAAGACCAAGACCTGTGACTGAGAAGACCCGGCAAATAAAGTGAGTTCACAGCTGTAACCTACATCAGTGTCGCATAACCAGCCCACTCAAAAGTACCTTGGATCATAGGGCAACATGTTGTGCTTGAGGAGACCTATTGAGTCAAGTACATCAAAACCAAAATCTATGGAAATTGCAGCTGTGATCCCTGTGCCGGTGGCATGTAAAAAACACCATCAGAACGTGGCTGATGCCACTGCCGCATTGACTGGCCCCTGTGCCGGTGGCACATAAAAAACACCCACTACACTCTCAGAGTGGTTGGCATTAGGAAAGGCATCCAGGTGTAGAAACACTGCCAGATCAGACTGGAGCCTGGTGCAGCCTCCTGGCTTCTGAGATCCCAGTCGAACTGTCCAACCCATGCCAGCATGGAAAACAGATGTTAAACCATGATGATGATTGATCCAGTTTGCAATTAGTACTATTTTATCAACTCCCCCACCCCCACTTCAAAAAGGGTGAAAGGTTAAAGTCAACTTGGCAGAGTTTGAACAACTATCCTTATTTTGACACAAGGCCTGAAATTTGAGGAGTGGAGAGGTTGATTACATTGATCCCAGTGCCCCACCTTGAAAGGATGAAAGGTAAAGTTGACCTCAGAATGTAGCGGCAGACGAAATATCGCTAAGCATGCTAACGATTCTGCCAGCTCTCTGCCTTACCCCAAACAACAACAACAACAACAACAACAACAATAATAATAATTAAAATACCTTATTTTCACAATTAGCACAAGAACATGAAGGCAAACAGAACGCAGTCTTTTTAAAACATGGGCAAACTTTGGATTTGCATTTACTGCGCATACACCTGCAACTTTTCAACTGAAAAAGAAAAACAAAAAAATTTTAATGAGAAAAATTCCTCACTTCAGAATTTGACAATTATTCCCAATATGCTTTTATTGCTCCACTCACATACACTTAATATCTTTTGACCATTCTCTCACTTACTCCTAATATCCTTTTACCCCTATTTTCTAATATTTGTGTTTCTCCACCCACTTTTCCCAATAGCTTCGCAACACCATGTCCATATACCCCCAATACCCTCTCACTTCTCAACCCACGTGCTTCTGATATCTTTTCATTTCTCCACCTACATATTCCTAATACCCTTTCATCTTCCTACCTTTATTATCCTTTGAATTCTCTGCCCTATTACTACTCCTTAATCTCTGCCCTTTTCGATATCAAACCATTTTTTTCAAGTCATATGTACACATTCTAACCAACTCTAATAACATTGCAAGTTTAACTTGCAAACAATTGCCTAAAAATATTTTAATTTCATAGAATATTGCAAACAACACAGTACAGACCTTTATTTAGCCCTTTTGTTATCATATTTCTGTTGAGATGTTCTGTGTTTCTTTCAATTACTTTAAATATAACAAAGAATTTAGTAAAATAACTTAGTTATCATGAAGCTAGTGTTAGGAACATAAATTGTGACTAAGGTTTGGTGGAAGATTTTAATTCAGAGCTTTTGAAAACAAGACATTTGTACTACAGAACCAGTTTCAGCCAGGGTGGTATCAAAAGGGTTAAGAATTGTTTCTCTATTATATAGTTTAACCATTTTGTTATCATATTTCTGTCGAGATGTTCTGTGTTTCTCTCAATTACTTTAAATATAACAAAGGATTTAGTAAAATAACTTAATTGTTATTAAACTAGTGTTAGGAACATAAATTGTGACTAAGGTTTGGTGGAAGATTTTAATTCAGAATTTATTAAAACATGACATTTGTACTCAGAGCGAGAGCCAGTTTTAGCTGGGTTGGTAACGAAAGGGCTAAATGAATATTATTTATCAAGAATAATCCTTTTGATATTACAAAACTCAGACCTCCAGAGAAAATTTAAAATTCCAACAAGAAAATGTCATGAAAGCTGGTACTGGGCCCTTTCCCATTATGATAATCTATTGTTGTTTCCCCACAACCCTTGCTGTACATCATCTCCAAGATTTCATGCTAAACATTTCACTACCAGGAAAGCAAATGTCTAGGATTTCCTCTTTATTCAGATATTAACTTATAGACATTCAAATTGTATCTGTCCAGAGCAGAGGTTCTCAAAGTGAGCAGTCCCACCTTCAAGTAGGTGCGGTGAGGTAACATAATAAACATACTGAATTCTACCCATAGTAGTAATTATATTATACATAATAAACCTAATAATGGTTATTAAAATAAAATGAGACCACATCAGGTACAGGGAAGTCATTAACTTGTAATGTATAAAGTAAATTTACAACTTGTGTCTTTATCAATTTTTTGAACATTTCACTGTTAAAAGCTTATACAATCCATTTTTAGAGTAAGATTTATAAATTATCATCTATGTTCAGTTAAGTAAGTTGCAATACCTCATACATCACTTAGATGAGAACTAGGCATAACAATTACTTTAAAAAAAGTGCTACAAAAAAAAAAAGTTAAGAATTAGTGGTCTTGAAGGGTCTGCGAGAGAAAATGGGCACCAACCGTTCTTTTCTGACTCAAGTAAATTAAAAAGAAAAGAAATACCATTTTCATTATTTTCTCCTTTATTCTTTATACTGTGAAATGAGAGGGGGGGGAGGAGGAATGCTTTTAGGTTGCTTCATAATTTAAACAAAAATGAGCCAAGAGAAATAATCGAAGCCAGTGGCATGTATATATATGTACAGTGTAGACAAATATGGGTATATCAAATACCATACAGTATAAATTCTTGATTTATTAAAATTCTCTGCTTCTATAGGATGTGCCACAATTACCAAATAGTAATTAAGACCAGCACCATGTGAGAAGGGGAGATAATCTCAACTGCCAAAAATTCTCCATTTACTAGTATTGAACCCTAAGCATCCATCATTTGTGAAAACTCTGACTCAAGCCATAATTATATAAATTATTACAAATGGAAATAAGCATCACATAAAACTGTGTAAATTACAGAAAAAAAAACAGAAAAGAAATAAGAACAAAAAATCACAAGTGTAAAGAATTCCTGATAGAATGTGAGTAATACCCAGAGTTCATTACAGCCAAATATGAAGTGTAAATTTCGAAAAATTCTAAACTCACAGGTTTTGCTTGTTTTTTGGACACTTTCATATAAGGTGTGTCAAATTCCATGGAGCTATCAGGGTGATAGTCTGGGTCATTATCTAAAACATCTGGAGTGTCAGGAACAAAAAAGGTCTACAAAGAAATGGATATACAAAAATAAATAATAAATATGAAAATGTAAACTTTTATTATCATTATTTGATATATATTTTCCAAATTTAGCTTTTGATCACAAATTCTTAATTTAATTATCCATCCATAGATAGGTTCAGGTGTAGCTGTGTGTTGCTCCCCAACCAATTTTGGGCAAATGTCTTATAGCCCTAGGCCAACCAAAGCCTTGTGAGTTTATCTCCTAGAGAGAAACATGAAGAAATATCAGTGTGTGCAAGTGCTTGTCTTAACATTACATGATTGTTAAAACATTCATTTCCAGTATTGTGCAAAAATATGTCTGAGCTTGGTGAAATATTACCTTGCTTAGAAAAGACAAAGGTTTGTGACAGGAAGGGCATCCAGTCATAAAAAAAGCTACCGCCATAATTTCAGTCCAATTCATGCATCCAAGGGAAAGTGGATGATGACATCTAAATGCCAAAATTTTGTCATCAAAACATCATTTAAATTCTTTAAGCCCCAAAAGACTAAATGACATAATAAAGTGGCATTAGTCACAGACACCAGTCTCCCTGGTACATAAAAAGAATAATTTTATTTCTAGTACAAAAACATTACAAGGAATTTTTCTTTTTTAATTTATCACACAATTCAAATTCTAATTAATATCAGCTAAGTTGAAAAGTAAGAAATATTTAAACTGGCCATATCCGGCCAAAATATTCTACCTGTTCTAAGTTAAAACTGACCAGACTCAACCTCTCACATATACCTACAGGGTGTCCACAAAATCTGGGTACATGAGGATTAACACATACTTTAAGAAATCATTATTTCTTATATTTAATTGTTTATGTTAAGATTTTATTTACTCCATGTACCCAGACTTTGTGGACACCCTGAACAATGTCTTTCTAAAAATATACAAACACCATTGAAATCTTGGAGCTATGAAATAATGCATGATTAATTCCAAAACAATGTGAAGAAAGAAGCAATAAATTGGACAAAGAAATTTGAAAGCTAAATGGTTAGAAGAGAAACAGAAAAAAAGAAAAATAACTACTAACATTACGTGCTCCGTGTATACCGTTTGGCATTGGGCTGTCTTCTTCCTCTGACCCATTCTTCAGTTGTTTTAGTAAAAACGATATCTGTAATTTAAACAAATTCAAACTTACCATTTGTTAGAAACTGCTACAGACAACATCTACATCTGTCCCCTCTATACCTCAAATCTTTCAACTAGCACAAAGCCATACCATCTTAAATGCCACTCTCCCTTAACCCAGTTGAAGAGTCCTTGTCTTGCAGGGTACTAGGTACCCCTGTCAGAGATAGTACCACATAAAAAGCAACCTATACACTCTGTAAAGAGTTAGGAAGGACATCCAGTCATTGAAACCATACCAAAACAGACTATGGAACCTAGTGTTGCCCTTGGTCATGCCAGCTCCTGTCAAACCATCCAACCCATGGAAAATGGATTATTAACTAATGATAATGATCAAACACAGGTATGGCCGTGTGGTTACGAAGCTCATTTTCCAACCACACAGTTTCAGGTTCAGTACCACTGCACAACACCTCAGTCAAGTGCCTTCTGCTACAGCTCCAGACTGACCAATGCTTTGGGAAACAGAAATTGCAAAGAAGCCTATCATGTGTGTGCATGCATGCTCACCCTCACTGCTTGACATAATCAGTGTTTGTTTCCCCATATTGTAATACACACCAGCGTCTAAGTGGGTAGATTGACCTGTTAAAAATAACAGCCACATGTTCCAAAAGAAAGGACTCATTGAGTTATGTAGTCCTGCATACATACATACATAATACATATATATAACATGGCTGTGTGGTTAAGAAGTACACTTCTCAAACACGTGATTTTAGGTTCAGTCCCATTGGGTGGCACCACGGGCAAGCATCTTCTGGACCATCCAAAGCGTTGTAAGTGGGCTAGATAGACAGAAGCTGAAATGTGTGTAAGAATATATGTCTGTACAAATGTGTGTATGTTCGTATCTCCTTGACTTGATATTGTTAATCATAAATGCTTATTGTTGTGCCACATAGCAGCATGTTTCATTTCCAATATTCTGCGAGAACATGATTGGCCATGGAGAGATATAATACCTTATATGAAAACAGGTGAGAGTTGGCAACACCAAAGAGCATCTGGCTGTAGAAAATCTGCCTAACTAAACTTCGTCCAACTCACAAGAATGAAAAAGTGAACAATAAAACAACGACAACGATATAATAACAATGAGTTGAAGTTTGGGCTTGTGCACACATATAAGTACTTACATGTGTTTTTGGATTAATAACTTAATAGTTACCTTGCTTTCATATTTCTGCTGCAAGTCTACAAGGCTTGACTCATGCTGATTTTGCAATGATTTCATTTTCATTTCATTTGAGTCTTTCTCTTTGATAAGTTCCAAATAATTATCTTTGAGGTCTTTCACAGTAGACTTGTCGTTATTATGTTCAACCCGTTCTTTGATACTCTGTATGAAAGAGATTTAATTAATGCGACTGCATGAGAATATGAACAATTACAATAAATCCACCTCGAGTGACATTGCAATAAAAAAAAAAAAATTTTTTTTTAAAAGAACCAACAGTCGAGTGAACTGTGTTAAAATCTGTCTTAAAGGAACTGAAAACTTGGAGTTAGATCGATGTAAAATCATGGCCATTCTAGCTATATGTAAATATTTACCTCAATAAGAATCATGTTTTGCAGAGGAAACTACTAAATTGTAAATATATATATATATATATATATATATATATATATATATATATATATATATAGAGAGAGAGAGAGAGAGAGAGAGAGAGAGAGAGAGAGCGAGAGAGATAAATAAATGAAGTTAAATGCAGGTGTTATTCAAATCTTTGAAGATTTGAATAACACCTGCATTTAATTTCATTTATTTATTTATTTATCCATGTTATACAAGAACATTCCATGAAACCTTGGAATTTCTACATTTATAAGTAGGCTGTTACATCCTTGGTACTTGTGTGAAGTTTTGTTACCCTGGTAACTATTTATTTATTTTTTCCGTGTTATTTGTAAACAGTGAAAAAATACACATACATTTATATGTATGTATGTATGTATGTATATACATAATGTAACCTCGTGGGCATCAGTACCATTTTCCTCTTTCTCCGTTCTTCCATTCTCCGAACTTTCCATCTTTCCGACGAAGGGCTACGCCCGAAACGTCATACACTCTCTCTTTCCTTTCCTGAGCGTCCAATAATACTATCCGTATCACGTCCTCACTTTGTTGTTTTTTTGAACTATATATATATATATATATATATATAAAATTTAAAATTTAGGGTTCAGCAAGTGTTGCTTCACCACACACCAAAAAATAGAAATAGCAGCCAAAAAACTACCATTTCTCTTCAAAAATACAACTCCCGAAAAAAAGTAATACTAGCAAATTACAAAGGTAAAAGAAGGGAAAAAATAACGAATCTACC
>NC_068996.1:50237016-50242579 GCF_001194135.2 Octopus bimaculoides | reverse complement strand
CAAGATATAGGCGCATGAGTGGCTGTGTGGTAAGTAGCTTGCTTACCAACCACATGATTCAGGGTTCAGTCCCACTGTGTGGCACCTTGGGCAAGTGTCTTCTGCTATAGCCTCAGGCCGACCAAAGCTTTGTGAGTGGATTTGGTACACGGAAACTGAAAGAAGCCCGTCGTATATATGTATATATATATGCATGTGTCTGTGTTTGTCCCCCCACCATCGCTTGACAACCGATGCTGGTGTGTTTATGTCCCCGTAACTCAGCGGTTCGGCTAAAGAGACAGATAGAATAAGTACTAGGCTTACAAAGAATAAGTCCTAGGGTCAATTAACTCGACTAAAAGGCGGTGCTCCAGCGTGGCTGGAGTCAAATGAGTGAAACAAGTAAAAGAGTAATACTGAAGCATATCTATACATATAAAAAAATATATATATTTCCTCTTTTAACTTTTTAGCATTTACATTGGCTACATCCAGCTCAAATATTCCACCTATTTTACGTTAAAACAGATCAGATCCAACTCATACAGCCTGCTTATTTTATGCTCAGATCAGCCAGATCTGGCATATCACACCAACCTTACAATGCCGTTCTGAAACTAAACAAATACACGATTGATTCAACACAAAGTGGATAAATAAGCATCACATTTGACAGAATAATGCTAAAAGGTTGAGTTGAATAATGGGTTGAATAATGCTAAAGGGTTGAGATAAGAAAAATTTTTTTAATTTTACCTTCTCAATTAAAAAGTTCAAAAGAACTTTAGAATCATTGATGCTACGGATTGTTTCAGTGCATCCTTTGAATTTATCTGAAAGAAAGAACATGTCAAGATTTTAGAGAAAAGGTTAATTTTAATGTGTGCAATAAATAAATGTAAGAAAAATTAAATTTATAGAAAGACAAAAATTATGATAGGAATAACAAAAAAAAAAATAAAAGAAATCAGAATTAATTCTTACCATTTTCTGCCTCTTGGATTTCTGATTGAAGAGTAGCAATTTGGACATTCCTATAATATATGCAAAATAGTATTGAAAATAGCAATAAATTTAAGAAGTTAAAGGAATTTAGATTCATATTACATATCCACAGAATTATGTATAAGCAGGTGTGGCAAGAAGCTTGCTTCCCAACCACATAGTTCCAGGTTCAGTCCCTTTGCATGGCATCTTGGGCAAGTGTCTTCTACTATAAGCCTTAGGCCAACCAAAGCATTGTGAGTGGATTTGGTAGACAGAAACTGAAGAAACTTGTCGTATGTATGTATGTATATATATATATATATATATATATATATATATATATATATATATATATATATATGTATGTATGTATGTATGTATGTATGTATGTATGTATGTATGTATATCAACATGCATGTTTTGTCTCCCCACCCGACACCACTTGACAACTAGTGTTTGTGTTTATGCCTTTGTAACTTAGCAGTTCAGCCAAAGAGACCAATAGAATAAGTACCAACCTTTAAAAACAAAAAAGTACTGGGGGTTGATACAATTCAATGTGGTGCCCCAGCAACAAGTAAAAGATTAAAAAGAAAGGCACCAATTTCCCCCATGGCAACACATGTATACTCGGAGAATATTGGAGAATGACACTGCTTATGTTGACAGTAGCACTCATTCACAACTACCAAACAATGTCAAGACAAGGACACACAAACGCGAAGTGCATTCCAGAAGTTTTGAGACTTTTTTCAGGAGCGGTAATTGTAACTATATTGCATTATTGTAATTTCGGTATATCATTACGATACATCTATCAAGCTGACCTGCCACCGACCTTTATTATTTTTTTTTTTATTCCAGATTGAAGGAGACGGCTGTAACAGTACTTTGAACACACCCTACTAAGCACTGCTTGTCATAGCTGACTGGTTTGCAGAATTCGGTTGAGACATGACTATTTGGAAGCTTACCATGCAATTATGTTTCGTGTAAAAACTGGGCAAAAATGCTACAGAAAATTATGAAATGCTCCAGACTGGTCATAGATTAACTTGTGAGCTGAGCATTTGTTTTTTGCTGGCACAAGTGCATCAAAGCTCTTCAAGGTGAGGGACAATGACAAGAAGCATATAGTTTGGAATTGGTGTAGCAAGCGTATACAGGACTATTCAGGAAGATCTGAACGCGAGTAAAATTTGTACAAAGTTTTTTCTTGGTGCACACAGTGACGAACAGAAGGAATGAAGCATTGGTGACAGCAGGGAGATGGTTGAGCTCATTACCTCCAATCAAAGACCACTTGAGTCTCTGGTGACCTGTGACGAAATCTGGATCTATTGCTTATGATCCAGCAACCAAAAGGCCACAGTGCCCAATGGAAAGCCAGAGAAAGCAAGTCCACCAGGAGCTTGTTATGATCCCTGTTTTTCAAAAGCAACAGCATCATCTACATCTACTAGGTTTCCTCAACAATAAGTGCCTTGTGGTGGTTTGGCGAGATTTAAGAAAAGATTTTGTAGCAAAATGCCAGAGCACTTACATCAGGACAATGCAGCAGTCCGTAATTCCATCCTGGCAGAGATGGGCATCAAAACTGTCCCTCACTCTCCGTGCAGCCCAGACCATGCTCCCTGTGACTTTTGGCTGTTCCCCAAACTGGAGGAAGCTGCAACAAGGGTCCTGACACCTTCACCCTGAAGTCCTACACAAAGGGGCCGGTTTTTTGCAAGAGCATTGAAGAGAGATGATACTATTTTGAAGGAGAATAGTATTTTCGATTTCTTTGAAATTAATAGGTGTCTCTCCTGAAAATGTCTCAAAAATTCTGTTACTTTACTAAATTCTTTGTCGGTTTTGAAAACAAAATGGAATGAAAACAATACATTTTAACAGAAATATAGTAACATTAGCATTCAGAAAATTAACATAAAAACACAAACCTGTCATTAATTTCATCAGTTAACTTCTTGATACTAATATTCACCTCCTTTGGGCTGCCATCACCATCAGTTGCTATATGTTTCTGAAAAAGGAATTCATTAAAATTAAAAAAAAAAAAGAAAAAGTTTTTGCATCAGGTGCAGCTTGGCCATGTGATAAGAAGTTTGATTCCCAACTACAGGATTCTGGGTTCAGCCCCATTGCATGCCATCTTGGGCAAGTTTCATCTAGAGCCATGAACTGATGCATTGTGAGTGAATTTGGTAGATGCAAACTGAAAGAACCCCATCATATTAGCATGTGTGTGTTTGTGTATCTTTTGTTTGTCTCCCCACTACTACTTGACAACCAGTACTGGTTTGTTTATATCCCCATAACTTAGCAGTTCGGCCTAAAAGACTGACAGAATAACAGGCTTAAAAATTTTTTTAAAAAGCACTGGGATTAATTCATTCAACATAAACCCTTTGAGGCAGTGCCCAAGCATGGCCACAACCCAGAGTGTGAAACCAGTAAAAGAATAAAAGAAAGAATCACTGAGACAAGTGGAGAAGTTTAAGTATCTGAAGAATACAAGGAAACATGAAGCTGAATGGGATGCTAGAATTGCAGGTGTTGGCACAATAATGTGCCAGTTCCAGTGTTTGATCCTCAGAAGAGAAGAAACTGGTCAAAAAAATACAAAGTAGCCAAACCCACTACTTTCATTTCGGTTTCCATGCCTATCCTCCCCTATGGTCATGAATGCCAGGTAATGACCAAAAAGAGTAGAATTGTGAATACAATTAGCTGAAATGGGATTCTTATTACTCTTCAGAATAAAGTTACTTGACAAGATGCATAACTCAAGGGTTCAGGGAGTCTCTCACTCTCTCTCTCTCTCTCCAGGCTGAGCTGTTGCTTCTCTACATTGAGATGTTACAGCTCTGACACCATGGACATCATCATTTAATGTCTGCTTTCCATGCTGCCATAGGTTGGATGGTTTGACTGGTGACTGGCAAGGAAAGAGGCTGCACCAGGCTCCAATCTGAACTGGCAAAGTTTCTACAGCTGGATGCCCTTCCTAATGCCAACCACTCTGAGAGTGTAGTGGGTGCTTTTTATGTGCCACCGGCATGGGAACCAGTCAGGTGGCACTGGCAACGACTATGCTCAAATGGTGCTTCTTACATGCCACCAGCATGAGGTAAATATTACAAGAAAGAATCCCAAGATGGATTCTTCAATTAATGCTAATTGGCAGGAGACCTAGGGGTAGACCAAAGAATGAGTTGGTTGGATAGCATCCAGTGCCAGTTCATCATACTTGGTAATCCAGCTAAAGCATGTAATTTTGGCTACTTCTGATAGGCCCCTATGGAAGGGATGCCTGAGGACTCTACCTCCAAGATTCTTCTAAAAATAGCGAGTGGAGAAGATGAACAAATAAATGATTGTTCTACATATTTTAGCAACACTAACAACTTTCCACGAAATCCTAAACAGGATCACTTCATTTAAATTTCTCATTCTCTTCCATACAGACCTTTATACCTTAAATTCCTTAATATTAATTTTAAGCTTTATAAGTAAAATTTATAAACAAAAAACACCAACCTTTGTAGGTGGATCTGAATTTTTCAAGCGCCTCAACTCCAAAGACAAAGTTTTTCGGTCTTCAACCAAATTCTTTAAGTGGTATTTTGCTTCCTGGACTCGAACTTTCACTTCCAATTCTTGGTCCAATAGTGTCTAACATTGTATAAACATAATTATATGTATTACTTTCTTGTCAAAAACATTTATGCATAGATATCATCTTAAAGGTTAATGATCCAGAGGTAACTCATGATTTATAATGTTTTTTATTGGTTTATATATTTAGTTGTCATTGAAACAATAAAAAAAAAAAAAGGTTTTACAATTCTAAGTGTTTACACCCAAACTTAGTAACAATTGTAAGAAGTTACATTTTGTTTTGCCAATATAACGAAATTCTCTACTAGATGTGGATGTGTGTGTGTATGTAAGGAAGAAAAGTTCACTATAAGTGGAAACCAGTGGCTTTAAACAAGGACACAGGTGTTTAATAACCCTTAAATTCTTAATATTTTTCTGTCATGGTTGATACAATAATCATGTAAAACCTTTAGTAATACAAACATCTTATCTTTTTTTCTTGTTTTTGTTACTCAATCATAAAGATAAAAACACATCATAGATTGGAAAAAGATATTCCTTGAAGTAAACATAAAAGAAGAGATTATATATGAAATCATAGAGAAACAAAGATAATAATGAACATCCTACAAGTTCTACATTAAAAAATGAAACAAGAAACAAAGAAAAAGAACTGGATATTAAATAGTTAATCCATAAGCATTTAAATGAGCCAGATTAAATATTTTACCTGTTTTATTGTCAAACTGGCCAGATCTATCCTCTCACACCCACCCTACAATGTCATTCTAAATTTAAGCAATTACATCACTGAAATCTCAAGACTACGAGATAGCACATGACTAATTCAAAACAATGTCAATAAATAAGTATTAAATTTGACAGAGTAACCTAAATGTTAAAAGGATTTTTTTTTTTTGGTATTCTTATACTTAAATTCAACCACACCCACTTTAACTGATAGAACAAGTGACAAAATTTCCCACAA
>NC_068996.1:50225936-50237006 GCF_001194135.2 Octopus bimaculoides | reverse complement strand
ATGGTTCAAAGTTAGAATTCCTTTCATCATCCGTTTATTCAATCAAGGTTGACTCAGAGTTAAATATCAAAGTTCCTTTCACAATCAGGAGAAACTAATTTACTGAAATTCCTTTTACATTCATACACAATTAAAAAAAAAACAAAAAAACCTATCATACCTTTAATTTTGTTGCATTTGCACTAGCGTCATATCTTTCAAAATTATTGTTACGCTCATTCCTAACAAGAGCTTGTTTCTTTAATGCCTCTTTCAATCGTTTATTTGCAACCGCAGCCTACAATACATAATATATATATATTTTTTTCGTTATATTTATCAATAAACAACATTAAACATGACACATACCAAATAACAAAATTTAAAGGATGCCAAATCACTTTTGAAACTGGCCCAGGTTCAATGTTACAAATTCCGTTTTAATGTGATCTAAATTAGAACTTTCCTTGAAAATTTCTTAGTAATTTGTGTTCTAAATACCAGCTTTATAAGACAAGTTTATTAAATTCTGGGTTATTTTCAAAATTAATTGAAACAAAAGAGGTATATTTCTGTTGAAATATAGTAACAAAAGGGTTAATTACATTGGTGTTAATATTTTTAATGCAATTAGCATCAAATTAAGCTAATTGCAAAAAAAAAAAAAAAAAAAAATTATACAGTGAGGGGAAAAACAAAAATGTATACATATATGTGTGTATTTGTAAATTGTTGTGTTTGTCCCTAACAAAGCTAGGAACTGTTAATCGAAAAGTTAACTTCGTTAACTGTTAGTCCATTGACCAAAAAATTAACTTCGATAACTATTAATTAATCAGTCAGTTATTACCTAAAGTAACGGAAGTTATTGATAAACCGTTAACATAACTTTTATTACAGAAAAAAAATCAGTTTTTGCTCTAAAATCACCAAAACACACCTTTAAAAAGTATGAAACTATAAAATCCGTTAACTTCAATTCAATGTTAATGAAAATTAATTATAGTCCAATAATGATTTCCAAAGTTAAATCATTAATGAAAATGTTAATTAACAATTAACAGTTTGGTGCCCTGGTTTGGTCCCCAACCACTGCCTAAAAACTGATGCTGGTTTGTTTATGTCCCCATAATGAAGCAGTTCTGCAAGTGTCTGATAGACTCAGTAGTAGACTTGTTTCAACTGCCAAAGACCTCAGGACTTTATAAAAGATCTGGAAACAAGAGCAGACGCTCTAGGACAAACTTATGGAAATACTTTGGACAAAGGTTTAAGAAGATAGGAACTTGAAATTCCTTGCCAATTTATTAGTCTTTTTGCACAAATAATGAAGTGGAATTAATATATGAAGAGTATTTTACAAAAAAGGAATTGTACCTTTGTATCTTGTCATGGTCGTGTGCTGAGAAGTTTGGCTTCCTACCACATGGTTTTGGGTTCTCTGTGGCACTTTGGGCAAGTGTCTTCTATTATAACCCCAGATAACCAAAGCCTTGTGAGCAGATCTAGTAGGTGGAGACTGAAAGAAGCCCACATTGTGTGTGTTTGTGTTATCTTCAACCACTGCTTGAAAACTGGTATTAGTTTGTTCATGTCTCCATAATTTAGCACTTTAGCTAGTCTAATGGGTAAGTACCAGACTTTAAAAATAAGTCGGAGGGGGGGGGGGTCAATTAGTCTGACTAAAAGCCTTCAATGCAGTGCCCCAGCATGGCTACAGTCCAATGACTTAAACAAGTAAAAAATAAAAAAGTACAATTCTTTTTTTTTGTAAAATATTGGGTTGTCCGGAAAGTTCGTGCCGATTTTTAAAGGAAAGAAAAAGGTCAATAAATACTTGCCATTACATTTTTAATCAACCAAATATGAACCATTTTGTTGCACAATGCGTCTCCATCTTTCCTTTAACTTGAAAATACCCTCTTCCCAGAATTGAGGTGGTTTCATGGCAAATAAGTCGAAAGAGTAAGCTACTATAAATCGGCACAAACTTTCCAGACAACCCAATACTATTCATATGTTAATTTCATAGTCATGCACATTAGACCAAAAAAAAAATTATTAAGGAAAATTTATGAAGAATAAGTGAGAAACCTCTTCAGATTTCCTTTTCAGTATGGCCTGCTGCTTTTCTTGAGCTCTTTGTAGCTTTTGGATTTCAAATTGTCTTTTTCTGTCCTATATAAATAGAAGATAAAATAGTATAGATTTTTTTTTTTAATAATTAAAAATATTAAATACATTAAATAATATTAAATAAATATGGATCTAAAATTTCCAAGTTACATGCAATATGCTGTATTATTAATACAATAGAAAAAGAACAAAAATAAGAAGAGTAAAAAAAAAAAATCTTACATTCTGTAGAAGCTTGTTAACTTCCACATCTTTTTTCATTTTCCAACTACGGTAAACATCAGCTTCTTTCTTCATTTTCTTTATGAGATTAACTCGGTTGGTTTTCAGGATCTAAGAAATAGAACCACAAAACTATAATGGGAGAACATTTATTATTACTTGTGAGAATTCCTTATTAGTAAGCAAATGGCAATCTTGTAGGTAAGTAATGGTATGTATCTGTCATTTCCAACAATAGAAAAGACAAGATGTGTAAAGCAAATTGTATGATGCCTGTGTATGTATGTACAGCTATGCTACATGGCAGTGAAACGGGCTTCGACTACAGAGGACTTGCAAAGGCTTGAAAGAAACGAATCTAGCATGCTCTGCTGGATGGGTAATGTCAGTGTGCACACATACAACAGAATCATTTTTTTGTCACAATTGATGTGAGAATCAAAGCTGAAAGCTTTAATATCTCTTAACTTATTTACTTCTTCTTATTGACTTTTCACAAATGAATCTAACTGGCTGAAAGAGATGGCTATTAAATAAATTGTACCTCTGTAAATCTTTTGACAAATTACAGGAAAAAAAAACATACCTGTATGTCTTGATCGAGGGTTCTGATTTTTTTATCTGCATTCACCTTTAATTTCTGAAGACGAGCATATTCCGACATTTTTAATTTTAGGCGATCAATTTCTTGCTCTAAACTTTTCATTTTTTGGCGTCTCTTTTCACTTATACTGAAATTAAATAAAGAGAGAGAAAGAAAAAAAAAAAAACATTAGCAGGTCAGAAATTATTTGGGAAGGCGTTATTTGAACTCCAGTACAACCTGCACTACTTAGAAAACAAAGTTGACTCTGATGTGATTTCATTTCAGACAAAAAGAACTAATTTATGGGTAGACCTCTAAATCCACAATACCACCAAATATATCCATTTTGTGATTTTTGTCACTTAATTACAGCTTAAGTACTTCAAGAAAGCTCAGTGGGAATCACTTTCAAAAAGTAAAGTTAAGGCCTACAGAACTTGACGGCACTACAATCACCAAAACAGACACTGTTTACATATATTTTTTTAAATATTAGTTGATGCTTCCTAACCATAACCTATCCCTACAAAGTGACATTAAAAGAACAAAAAACCTTACACAACAGAAATAACAAACCAGAAATGCCATCAAACACAATATACCTTCAAACCCACACACAATATCAAGAAACTAAACACAGAACTAAGGAAAATACACCAAAGAACAATAAAATTGGTAAACAATTGTAAGTACACACACCACAAAAACAAACAGTAAAACATTATACAAAGTAATTAACAGGACCAACAACAACAATATTCATAACAATTCTATGTAACATCATCTCTTTAACGTTGACTTTTCTGTGCTAGCACGAATTGGATGGAGTTTATGGAGGCAGATTCTCTACTGTTAGATGCACCTCTTGTTGCCAACACACACCGTTTCCAAGTTAGTTAGTATTTCACCATGACCAGACATGTTTCTGTAGAAGATTGGAAATGAAGCTTCAATTACAGTGACACTCACAACTATCATGCAATGCCAAGACAAGGAGACAAGCACACACACACAACAGGTTTCTTTCAGTTTCCGTCTATCAAAACTTTGGTCAACCTGAGGCTATAGTGAAAGACACTTGCCCAGAGTGCCATGCAGTGGGTCTGAACCCAGAAGCACACAGTTGGGAAACAAATTTCTTACCATACAGCCACGCCTACATATGAAGGAAAAGTAATATATGCATGTTCCATCTAAAACCTCACCAGACCCCACCCTCTCATCAGACACCAGAAAAATCTAAACAATTAAAATCCTAAAGAGCTGGCAAAAACCACAAAATGAAGGAATCACTGCATTCTATATCATGTACTTATATCAACAATGCCAAAAGGTAGAATTTGGGCTAAAATCATCACAATCCTAAAACCAAAACAAAAAAAAAGTATTAACAGACCCATTATCTCCCTATGCTAATCCTCAAATATTTTAAGACTCATCTTTTATATTTCATCTCTTTTCAAATGACAACATGGGATTCATGCCATTACACTCATTGACCATGCTAGTTCATTTACTTAACATCCATTTTTCCTTGATAGCATGGGTCAGATGGAGACTTACTTGGAGATTTTTATGCGCCAAATGTTCTTTCTCTGGCCCACCCTATCCCACAGGTTTTCAAAAATGGTAGCAAGCACTGCTTATAAAATGTCTGTATTCACACTTGCATGCACACACACAATAGACACTCATACAGTTTCTCTGTGCAAAATTCACCCACAAAGCATTGGTCAACCTAAGGCTATAGAAGATATTTTTCAAAAATGCTACATTGCAAATCTTACTCAAAAAACACAAAAAAAAAAACAAACAAAAAAGAAGCTTAATTAGCATTAGCAAAGCTCTCAACTCCTATCTCCTACCACGCAAAATATCAAACAATTTGCTTGCAAACTATCATTGGTGTTACATAGACAATGTGGCACGCAACACATCAAGAATCTGCACTTTCCCAAATTGATTATCACAAAGATCTGTCTTCTCCTCCCCCATCATTCTTTAACACAGACAGAAAACAATAATGTTAGGGAATTACATGCACCTTTACGACATTTATGGCACACATAAAAAGACAGAAACAAGAGTAAAACCATACACAAACATATTTAGAAACAATCACAAAATTTTATCAACTAAAGTATATTTTTTAGGCACTAACAATACGATGGGGCATGCTGAAAAGGGGATTGCAAAAATTGGAGGCCCAACATTCTAAGTTCATTTACAGGGCTTAGAGAAACTGAAGGACTGCTGCAATAAATGTGTGAATATGAGAGGGGAAATATGTTGAATAAAATCAATTTGCTGATCCTCCTGTAATCTCTTTTACCCAAAGCCATGTATTTTAAAAAAAACCCTCATAATTTTGATCCATTATAGATTATACCACTGCAGCCAGAAATCTCGAATAAATCACAAACAACAACAAAAACAAAACAGCACACTATGCATTCTCACAGATCACTTAAGGGGACCAGTCTGTCATTACAGTTAACTCTCAACAATCTTACAAATTATTTGCAAATCCTCATAATTTAACATCTGCTTTCCATGCAGGCATGGGTCAGACAGTCCAATCGGAACTGGTAAGCAGGAGAGCTGCACCAAGTTCCAATCTGATTTGGCATGATTTCTACAGCTGGGTGCCCTTCCTAATGCCAACCACTCCGAGGGTGTAGTGGGTGCTTTTTTACGTGCCACCAGCACAGGTGCCATTTAAATGACACTGGCAATGACCACAGCTACGATTTCACTTGGCTTGACAGGTCTTCTCAAGCATGACATATCGTCAAAGGTCTCAGTCACTTGTCATTACTTACACGAGGCCCAAAACAATTATATCTACAATACTCCAGAAAACTATTACCACAGTATCTTAAGAATACTATCTCCCCCAGATAAACACAAAAATCACATTCATGCAGTGTGGCTGTATGGTAAGAAGCTTGCTTCCCAACCACAAGGCTCCAGGTTCTGCTCCACTGCATGGCACCTTGGCCAAGTGTCTTCTACTATAGACTCAGGCCAACCAAAGCCTTGTGAGAGGACTTGGTAGATGGAAACTGAAAGAAGCCCGTCATATATATACATATTTGTGTGCTTGCCCTCACACCATTGCTTGACAACCGATGGAATAAGTATTAAGCTTATAAAGAATAAGTCTTGGGGTCAGTTTGTTCAACTAAAGGTGGTGCTCCAGCATGGCCACAGTCAAATGACTAAATACACAGGAGTAGCAGCTGCCATATTTAAAATTAGGCAATACCACCATCCCACTCCCCTCTTTTGGGAATACCACCAGAATCTGCAAAAAAAGCTGGGTAGGAAAGAAAATTCAACATGTCCAGATTGCTATAATGCACCATATATAATTAACCACTGCATATCAGAACATGCAGTATGGGCCTCAACTAGACAGAGACATAACAACCAGAGCTATGAATCTGGATTACATTTCATTGTTTAGGGTTTTCACAACACAAGGTACACCAAGGGATCAACAACAAAATTAGTGACCATGTATTCAAACAATTTCTAAAAACACAAATTCAACAGAAATTTTAAAAACACACATTCAACTTTTTTTTAATCCTAAAATGGATAAAAATGCCAAAAATGGAAATAAACTACAAATCTAACTAGATTTAGGACAATTGCTATAGGTACAGAGGTAGCCTTGAAAAAAAGATGTAAGTGGTTGTGTAGAAAGATGTTTGCTTGCAAACCAAATGTTTCCAAGTTCAATCCCACTGCATAGCACCTGGGGCAAACATCTACTACAGCCTCAGGACGACCAGAGCCTTGTCAGTGGATTTATTCCACAGAAATTGAAAGAAGCCTGTGGTATGTGTGTGTCTTTGTGTCCCACCACCACTTGACAACTGATGTTGGTGTGTTCAAGCCTCTGTGACGTAACAGTTCAGCAGAAGTGACTGACAGAATAAATACCAGAATGAAAAACAAAAATAAGCACAGAAGTCGATTCATTCAACTAAAAAGTTTTCAAAACAGGGCTCCAGCATAACCACCGTCTCTTTTATTCTTTTACTTGCTTCAGTCATTTGACTGCGGCCATGCTGGAGCACCGCATTTTAGTCGAGCAAATTGACCCCAGGACTTATTCTTTATAAGCCCAGTACTTATTCTATCGGGCTCTTTTGCCAAACTGCTAAACACAACAGCATCGGTTGTCAAGCGATGTTGTGGGGACAAACACAGACACACACATACATATATATATATAAATATATACGACGGGCTTCTTTCAGTTTCCGTCTACCAAATCCACTCACAAGGCTTTGGTCAGCCCAAGGCTATAGTAGAAGACACTTGCCCAAAGTGCCACGCAGTGGGACTGAACCCGGAACCATGTGGTTCGTAAGCAAGCTACTTACCACACAGCCACTCCAACTAAAACAAATGACAAGAATTACAAAGTATAAAACTCCACAAAAACAAAAACTGCAACCTACTTTCCAGCTTTACTTTTGGTATCAAGTTCAGTCTTCAACATGTCCCTTTCTTTCTGTAAATCTTCTACTTCTGATTGCAATTTATCCATTGTAGCCTGAAAAATTGTAAGTAAAAATAAAATGACTAATATTTACCGGGAACTTGGAAATCTTATGACATAAAAATTCTAAATAATTTTACAATTCAAGGAGACAGCATTCTTTATCTTCGAATTATTACACAAGCTAGACAGCCATTTTATATCTTGAACATTTGCCTCCTAAGAAGGAATCTGTAGCTTCTGATATTTAACCCATTACCTACCAGTGATCTCATATGAGATCACTTAAAAATTACAAATTTCGTAATTATCTGTCAATATTTACACATATCTAACCTTTTTGCTATATCTACTAGGTATATTTCTCTGATATTCAAATGAAGTCTGCTAAATTTTCACTGCTTATTTCTATTTAAAATGTTATTTTGATCATTCCAGTGTGTTTCTAAGGCTGTTGTTTTATGCTAGAAATCAAAGTTTCATGAAAAAATTCCAGTTAATAGAATTATGGAAGGTAATGGGTTAATCAACAGTGGAGGTGGGCATTATGAAAGCATAGGAGCCAGAGCAAGGATGGAGTAAAAAATCTCAGAAACTCTGTTGACAATAAAGAGTGGAATGCTTAACTGTGCATGTGATATTACTATGGTAATACCTTGGTAACAAGACATGTACATTGTATATGAAGGGTAGGCAAAGGTTCGCTGGATGTAGAACACACATGTGTAGTGGAATAGAAACTAGGCGGGCATCAGAAAAGTTGGTTGCAGTTTGAAAGAGAAGAGACTGCAATGGTATGGATGGATATGTGATGTATATGGAAAGCCAGTGGCATGTGAAAAGACATTCGAGCGAGTTCGTTGCCAGTACCCCAGGACTGGCCCTTGTGCAGGTGGCACGTAAAATACACCATTTTGAGCGTGGCCGTTGCCAGTACCTCCTGACTGGCTCCTGTGCCGGTGGCACATAAAAGCACCCACTACACTCTCGGAGTGGTTGGCGTTAGGAAGGGCATCCAGCTGTAGAAACTCTGCCAAATCAGATTGGAGCCTGGTGCAGCCATCTGGTTTCACCAGTCCTCAGTCAAATCGTCCAACCCATGCTAGCATGGGAAGCGGACGTTAAACGATGGTGATGATGATGCAGGAAGAAGTCTGCAAGAGAGGAAAACCAAAAGGAAATGTTGTGTTGATCTTAGAATGCTGAATCTTACAAATATGATGATGATGGATCAGGTTAAGTGGGAAGACAATCCAAACTGACATGTCCAGTCTGTGAAAACATCTGAGAAATTTTTTATCTTTTACTTGTTTCAGTCATCAGACCGTGACCATGCTGGGGCACCACCTTGGAGAATTTTTAGTTGAATGAATCGATTGACCCCATCGTTTATTATTTTAACCCAGGTACTAAGTTATGGGGACATAAACACACCAGCACTGGTTGTCAAGTGCTGGTGGGGGACAAACAAAGAAACAAAGACACACACATAACTATGTATATATATATATATATATTGATGTGTGTGTGTGTGTGTATATATAGATAAACACACACACACACACACATATATATATATATATATATATATATAAATATATATATATATATATATATACAATGGGCTCTAAGTTTCTGTATACCAAATCCACCCACAAGGCTTTGGTCAGCCCGAAGCTATAGAAGACACTTGCTCAAGGTGCATCACAGTGGGACTGAACCCAGAACCATGTGGTTAGAAAACAAGCTTCCTACCACACAGCTACATCTGAATGATGGTAATGATGATGATGATAGTGGTGGTGGAGGTGGGTCTTTGGTGGAGTTTCGAACATTGAACACAGATACTTCCTCTTCACATTAACATACATTATTTAAGAAATCTATTTTGTAATAGAGTAATAAAATTTAACCACTTTTTTCCTTATTACTTGTTAACACATTAACTGACATGGTCTGTTACTGGAACATACTGTATTTCAGCTGCTATTCTTCTCAGTGTGGTGACAGGAGGAGTGTGTGTTCAACTTATTCCATAATTAAACTTTAATATGTAACACTCATATTATTTAAATATCCCTGAAACCATATCAGAGATACAGAATAAAATATTTTCTCCAATTATGAAAATGTAGCCCTGGTGGTACATATGGTGGCTGTGTGGAGTTTGCAATAAACCACAAGAGGTCCATGTGGTGGTCAACGTTTTAATGTTATTTATAGAATTAAAAAAAAAGGCAAATGAACATCAGAAACAGCAAACTTTCAGTAAAGTTAAAATAAAAACAAGAGTTTCATTTTTCCTTTCCCCACCCATGAGTCTCATCATCATCATCGTTTAACATCCACTTTCCATGCTAGCATGGGTTGGACAATTTGACTGAAGATGGTTACACCAGACTCCAATCTGATCTGGTAATGTTTCTACAGCTGGATGCCCTTCCTAACGCCAACCACTCCGAGAGTGTAGTGGGTGCTTTTACATGCCACTGGCACGAAAGCCAGTCAGGCGGTACTGGCAGGCCACGCTCAAAAAGCTGTATTTTATGTGCCACCTGCACAGGAGACAGTCCAGCAGCACTGACAACGACCTCGCTCGAATGTCTAATGTCCCTGCTTGCATGCATCAGACAGTTTATTGAGGCAGTTTATTTTCTACAGCTGAATGCTTCTTATTACCAACCCTCACCTGTTTCCAAGCAAACTAATATTTTCCCCACGGCCAGACACTGCTTGTATGACAGTGAAAAACATTTTACAACTATTATGCATTGTCAAGACGAGGAGATACAAACATACGCACAGTCACATATATGTAGATGGTTTTATTTCCCTTTCCATGTACCAAATATACTCATAAGGTACTGGTGAACCCAGGGCTATAATGGAAGACATTTGCCCAAGCTGCCATGCATGTGGTTGGGAAGCAAATTTCTTACTGTACTGCCAAACCTGTGTGCATTAAAATTTAGATTTAAAAGAAAACAAGTAAGAGGCTTCTAACTGATACTGTCATCACTTTTGTTTGCTACACAAACATATTACTCAATGTCACCATCTCACTATTACAGCATGTTGCATGTTATCAGCAAGTCAACAAGAGAGCCTCTAGATGACCACTCCACATGCTAGAAATAGCCAAATTTCCCAAATTTAAAAAAAAGAAAAAGAAAAAAGTAAAGATACGCATAAGATAGCCGTAGGAGTGGCTGTGTGGTAAGTAGCTTGCTTACCAACCACATGGTTCCGGATTCAGTCTCCCATTGCGTGGCACCTTGGCCAAGTGTCTTCTACTATAGCCTTGGGCCGGCCAAAGCCTTGTGAGTGGATTTGGTAGACGGAAACTGAAAGAAGCCCGTCGTATATATATATATGTGTGTGTGTGTGTGTGTGTGTGTTTCTGTGTTTGTCCCCCCAACATCGCTTGACAACCGATGCTGGTGTTTTAACGTCCCCGTAACTTAGCGGTTTGGCAAAAGTGACCGATAGAATAAGTACTAGGCTTACAAAGAATAAGTCCTGGGGTCAATTAGCTCAACTAAAGGCGGTGCTCCAGCATGGCCACAGTCAAATGACTGAAACAAGTAAAAGAGTACATTTGGAACACCTCTGATCAAAGATTGGTTCAATT
>NC_068996.1:50220197-50225853 GCF_001194135.2 Octopus bimaculoides | reverse complement strand
AGCATTCAAACCAGCCGTATCGAGATCAAATATTCTACCTGTTTTAGGTTGAAACCAACTAGATCTGGCCTCTCACACCTAACCTACAATGTCATTCTAAAACTAAACAATCACATCATCAAACTGTTGAAGGTACGAGACAATCCATGATCAATACAAAACAATGTGAATAAATAAGCATTACATTTGACAGAATAAACTGAATGCTCAAGAGTTAAACAAGAAAAACTTAGGGAACTTACTTGATATTGATGTTTTAGCATTTCTATATTCTCTTCAGACTTATTCATTTGTTGCACAAGATTCATTTTTTTATAAAGAACCTCATTAATTTCTTTTAATTCTTTTCCCAATGCTGCTTGCTGCATGACATGTTGCTGTGTTAGTGAAGTATTCTCTATATCACCCTGTTCATAAAACATAAAATTTATTAATTACATCCTCGGTATATATAAATTAAGCAGGAAATAAATGTCAAATTGCTAAAACAATAACAACATTATTAATAATTCATTCATATTTTGGCACAGAGCAGCAGCAATTTGAGGGGAGGGGCTAGTCAATAAAACCCCAGTGCTCAGCTGGTACTTATTTTATGGATACTGAAAGGATGAAAGACAAACTTGATTTTGACGATATGAAAACTCAGAATATCAATCCAGAAGAAACGCTGCCAACCATTTTGTCTGCTACGATTCTGCCAGCTTACCATTTTAACAGCACAATTAAAGACGGTTTCAAATTTTGGCACAAGGCCAGCAGTTTCGAGGGCGGGTGTGAGTCAATTACATCAACCCAATGCTGAACCGGTACTTGTTTTATCAACCACCGAGGCAAAGTCGACCCTGGCAGAATTTGAACTCAGAATGTAGCAACGGATGAAATGCTGCTGGGCATTTTGTCCAGTGCAGTAACGATTCTGTCACCTTGCCACCTTAGCAACATTATTAATAATCCCTTCTACTATAGGTACAAGGCCTGGAATTTGAGGAGAGGGGGATTAGTCGATCACATCACACCCAGTACTTGACCGATACTTAATTCATTGACCCCCGAAAGGATGAAAGGCAAAGATGACCTTGGTGGAATTTGAACTCAGAACACAGCGATGTGTAAAATACCAATAAGCATTTCACCCAGTGTGCTAACAATTCTGCCACTTTGCTGCCGTAACAACATAATTAACAACAAGAGCACAAGCCTCTGCCAAGGCAACAACAACATCCTCTCAATGATTAGCCAGAGATGATTTTTTAAATGAGAATAACTGAAATAAACTCAACTGCTCTCACAAATGAGAATATCAAAACTGAACCTGACCACCCTTAAAAGTTTAAAAAAAAAAAAAAAAAAAAAAAAAAAAAAAAAAAAAAAAGAAAATAATCCAGAATCCTGGTCTGGTACTGGATTGATCCCAAAATCTAATCAGTTCACATATGCCAGCCACGGAACCAAACATCCATGAAAGTTTCATCTGAATCCATCCTGCGGTTCTTGCGATATCTTGTCCATGGACAAACAAACAAACACAACTGAAAACAATACCTCTGCCTTCTCTAAAGCAGAGGTAATAATAACACTATAAAAGCTGAGTGATGAAATTAGCAAAAATAAAATAGAAAGCAATATACCTCTTGCTGCTCCAAACTTCTGTCTTCAACATTTTCCAGTGACGAATCTGCTTTATCAATCTATAAGTATATAGACAGGCTTTAGTAAATTCTACACGAGTTTCAGTTTTATTTTTAACCATTTGCATGCCAACTCAACAGTGACTCCCCCCCCCCCATACTAAAGTGCTCATATTTAAAGTAAAACCTCGTTAAGACATGAATTACATAAAATTTCTGTTATTATAAATAAGCCAGAGAGAGTGAGAGAGAATCTATACACAGATGGAAGTGGAGCTAAAACTCCTTGTCTAAATAAATTGAAAGAGACGTTGGATTATTGATATCTGAAAAGAAAAACAGAAAAAGAAAAAAAAAAACCTATTGGTTATAGCTGGAATGTTTTTGATAATAGATCAACTTTACCAGGGCTGAACTGGAGTTGAACATCAAAAATATAAAGCAACAGATACTTTATCAACTCCTCCCAAAAATCTTGATTAAACAAACAAAAAAAAGTCTACCCCATAGAAATAATGTCAAGAAATGTTCAAGTAATTTACAAATCATCTTTATCACGACATACATTTTCCATGCTGGCATGGGTTGGACAGTTTGACACTAACTGATGAGCTAGGGCACTGCATCAAGCTTTGGTATGGTTTCTACAGCTGGATGCCCTTCCCAATGCCAACCACTTCATAGAGTGTACTGGGTGCTTAAAAAGCACCCAAAACAATGGTGAAGTCAACAGGGACTCAAGACAAGACTCCTTAACTGAGCAGGATTCAGTAATGAAGGATGTGAAAGTATGATAAAGGGACAGGAGGTGTCCTACTTAGGAAACTAAAAACTATCTTCCCAGTCTGGAAAGGGAGAGAAAGAGGGAGTTCTAAGTTTAAGGTGGGAAGTGAATATGAGGGAGAATAAATAAAATAACAAACCTTTTCTTTCACACTTGTATATGCTTCTACTAATTCATCTTTCACTGATTCATCTTCCAGGAAATCCCTAATGAGAATATATAAATTTAAGTTGATTACACTCCAAATTCAAAACAATCTTCAAAGTAGAAAAAAATCAAATAAAACAGAACAAACAACAGATATAAATATTTTCATACTTCAAAATACAAAATTTAAAACTTAAAATTATTTAAAAATCAATTTTAATGCAAAAATGAAATTTCAATAAGCTTTTCTGGGGTTTTTTTAAATTCAGTATCGCTGCGTGATTAAGTTCACATCCTCAACTACACGGTTCTAGGTTCAGCTTCAGATGGAAACTGTGCAGAAACCTAATGTATGATTGTGAAGGCACATGGCTAAGTAGTTAGGGTAAGACATGAGTTTGATTTGTGGCAACATATGATGTTCTTGAGCAGGATACTTTATCTCGCATTGCTGCAGTCCACTCAGCTGACAAAAGTGAGTTGTACCTGTATTTCAAAAGGGCCAGCCTTGTCACACTGAATTTCCCTGAGAACTATGTTAAAGGTACACGTGTCTGTGGAGTGCTCAGCCACTTGCACGTTGATTTCATGAGCAAGCTGTCCCATTGATAGGATCAACTGGAACTTTCATCAGCGCAACTGAGTACCAGTCAGTCACACATTGTCTGTTACCAGTGGACAAAAACAAAAAAAGAAGACACTGGTAGAATAAGTACCAGACTTCCAAATTAGCACTGTGGTTAATTCAAAGCAGTACCCTACCATTTTAGAATGACTGAAACCAATTATCGTCCATGTAGCATCTACTTTCCCATGTTCTCATGGGTCAGAGTTCTCTGAAGAAGATTTCCTATAATCAAAAACCATTCTTGTGGCCAACCTGTGCCTGTTTCCATGGTAATATTTCTCCATACTCAAACATATTGTCACAGAAAATTGGAAACGAATAACCTCATTCTTATGATGTTTGCAACTATCGCATAAAGTTAAGACAAGGAGACAGACAGATACACACACACATATATATATTCAGCAGGCTTCTTTCAGTCACTCTCTACCAAATCCACTCACAAGACACACAAGGTGCCATGCAGTGGTATTGAACCCGAAACCATGTGGTAGAGAAACAAACTTCACACAGCCATGCTTATATCTAAGAAAGCCAAAATTATTTGAAACTTAATTTGTTTCTCAAGTTTAAAATTTATTTATTATTCCACATTACAAATTTGTTTACATTTTTACTTACTTAAGATGGCTTAAGATAGAATTTAAGCATTCTTGGAAAGTGTCTCTGGATGCTTCAATATCAAGGACTTTGTTCAGCAAATCTGTTTCTCTGTCTATTGCTAATTTCAATTCTTCTCTTAGAATACCATTTTCTTTCTGAAAGGAAATGTCTGATTTTAGCAAAGCAAAACCATTAAAAGAATTCCTAAGTTAACACTTCATTTAAATACTCATTCATTTGTATAAAAGATAATTAGATAAATTAAACACTAGTTTCAAAATTTGGCACAAGGGGTAGGTCATTTACATTGACCTCGATGCTGGTACTTATTCTATTGACCAAAAAAAAAAAAAGAAAACGAATTTCAAATCAGACCAGAAAGACAGACAAAATGTAGCTAAGTATTTTGTCTGGCATGCTAACAATTCTGTCAGCTCACTGCCTTAATTAAATATTAATCCTTTCGTTACTGTATTTCTGTTGAGATGCTCTGTGTTTCTTTCACTTAATTTTAAATATAACAAGGAATTTAGTAAAATAACTTAGTTATCATTAAGCTAGTGTTAGGAACATCAATTGTGACTAAGGTTTAGTGAAAGATTTAAATTCAGAACTTATGAAAACAAGACATTTGTACTACAGAGCCAGTTTCAGCAGGGTTGGTATCTAAAGGGTTAAGAATTGTTTCTGTTATATATTTTAACCCTTTCGTTACCATATTTATTTTGAGATGCTCTGTGTTTCTTTCACTTAATTCTAAATATAACAAAGAATTTAGTAAAATAACTTAGTTATCATTCAGCTAGTGTTAGGAACATAAATTGTGACTAAGGTTTGGTGGAAGATTATAATTCAAAACTTATGAAAACAAGACATTTGTACTACAGAGCCAGAGATAGTTTCAGCCAGGTTGGTAACAAAAGGGTTAAAAAAAAAGGAAAAAATGTTAACATAATTAGCCAAATGATATCATACTTCAGAACCATCTCACATATTATCCATCACCATCCATATTTTCATTGATTACCCACCCACTACATATCTCACCCTCCTCAAACACTGCACCTGCCTATCACTCTACCCAATCACCCTCCCCCCAACACACGTCATCCCTCTTTCACCCCAGTTTACCGTAGCATCATTCCTATATTGTTGCCCTGCACCATCAAACATACTCCTACTCCACACACTCACTCTTGGCACCCCTGCCCCATCCATTCCTAGCCACATTCTACATTGAAGGTCCATTTTGGCATCTCATCACCAATGTCCAGCTCCACACCTGGCACTCTTCGAAAATGGGAACAATCATATTACTCCTCTTCGGCAAGAAACTCATTCTGCTCTGGCCCTTTCTTCCTCACTTCTCTTTATTCTCCTAGCAAAAGGTCCCTCCACTTCTCACCCAATATCCATACTTGTACTGGAGGCAAGAAAAAAGAACCCAGTTACATGCTGTTAAGCAGATGACATTAGGAAGGGAACCCAGCCATAGAAATCATGCCAAATAATGGAACATGATGCAGTCCTTGTGCCTTTCAGAGCCTGTTCAACTACTTAACCCATTAAGTCCCACTGTCCTATAAATAGGACACTAAATGAGAACATTAAATAAGCTGTATCACATTGTCTCAGTGTCCTATTTATAGGACACCAAGTATTTCCATTTCTACTTGAAGTAAAGGAGTTTTAATAATTATTTTTAAAAGGCAGACTGTATGACGCATGCGTACGAACAACCATGCTACATGGCAGTGAAACATGGGCTGTAACTGCTGAGGACATACGTAAGCTCGCAAGGAATGAAGCCAGTATGCTCCGTTGGATGTGTAATGTCAATGTGAATACCCGTCAGAGTGTAAG
>NC_068996.1:50205404-50219319 GCF_001194135.2 Octopus bimaculoides | reverse complement strand
CTGGCTGGCCTTCGTGGGATTTTCGAGCGAGATCGTTGCCAGTGCCCCTGGACTGGCTCTTGTGCGGGTGGCACATACAATACACCATTTTGAGCGTGGCCATTGCCAGTACCGCCTGACTGGCCTTCGTGCTGGTGACACGTAAAAGCACCCACTACACTCTCTGAGTGGTTGGCGTTAGGAAGGGCATCCAGCTGTAGAAACTCTGCCAAATCAGACTGGAGGCTGGTGTAGCCATCTGGTTTCACCAGTCCTCAGTCAAATCGTCCAACCCATGCTAGCATGGAAAGTGGACGTTAAACGATGATGATGATGATGATTCAGAAATTTAAGTACTCTGGGACTTAATGCCAGCTTGGAACACAAGTAGATGATGATGATGGATGGATGGATTTCTACAAAAGAACTCATATTCTAAGAGGCAAAGACATGCATTTTCTTAAATTAGAGACAAAGCTTTAGCTTATGTTTTGCCCACAGAGAGCATAATGCTTGCATTAATAACCAAAATTGCATCTCATTTCATTACTACAATTATATAAAATATATACATTGTAAATTACAAACCGCTTTCAGTTCTAGTTTCTCCACAATTGATTGATAGTCTTCATGATCGCTGAAAAATATGAAATATTAAAAAAATTTCCGATTATCTTTAAATTGATTTATAAGTATGGCAGGAATAGGAAATTATAGTCTCACACATCGAAAGGCTTAACATTGCATTTACTGTTATGTAAGATGTATCAAATGTTTTTTTAAGAGGAAAGTATGGAGTTTTCAACCACATTTCTTATCTTTTATCTTTTACTTGTTTCAGCCATTGAACCGAGTCCATTCTAAGAGATTCTGCCCATCACCATCCCTAACCCTTACTGTTTATCTTTAAAAAAAATGACAGGTGTGATTTGAAGGAGATTTAGCTTCCATTTCTAAAATATTTGGGCCAGATATGGCCACTTTAAATGCTAAAGGGTTAAGCTGGTATTTAAAACAAAATTTAATATGAGATTTCAATGGATGGTTTTATTTTAGGTTTCTTTCATAGAACCAGTTGGGGTGGTCTCAGTTGGGTTGGTATCAAAAGGGTTAATAAGTTAATGAAATCATTAGGCATATTATATATATGTATATATATAAACTGGTTTACCCTCCACTGCCGGTGACTCTAATCAGCTCTGCTTTCAGGGTTTCCACACACTGTTTCAGCTCCTGAATTTCAGCTGCTCGTTTGTCTCGGTTAATCAAAGGTTTGTTCTTAATGTGACTTGCACGCTCAGCATATCTCAACGTATTCACTGATTCTTCCAAATTCACATCAGCGGGACTGATACATGCAATCATCAAGGTGTAACTATTTCCTCCAAGAGAATCTAATTCAAGTATTAAATTTTAAAGAATGAAAAACACTTTTTTTAAAAATCAATAAAAAACAAAATATTTTTTTTAATTTAAAAAACAAAAAGTAAAATTTTGATATAAGAGCAACAGACTCTTCTATAAACACCTTAATCATATTTATGAAATCATTAACTAATGAGCAGGAATGGAAGTGCACTTTTTTGTTAGACGTACTTCTAGAAGACTGCACACAAAACTGCTGTAAAAAGATAAATCTGGTTTAATGTTGGCAGCCATAAATAGGCAAATAACATGGATTGTCAATAAATACAAATTTCATCAAAACCATATTTAGATTCTGAAGTACAGCATCATTAGTACTAAAAACATCCTACTTAAATCCGAATTCCTGATCATATCAAGTATTTTCTCCAGCAAAATATGTTTCAAGTTCATTTGACCTCAACAGTCCAACATTTACAAGCATGAAACAGACGATGTTGTTGGTAATATGACAGTAATTTGTATTTCGATAAATATCACCCATAATGAATATAGTAATGGAATGTGGCCACCAATAGAAGATTAAGTAGATATTAGAAATCTTCCCAATTAAGAAAAGAAATTCAGCTGCACATCACAAGAATCATCAAATTTTAATAACAAGAAAGCAATAAACATAGCACTGAAGATTACAATTAACCTATCAGCATTTAAATTGGCCATATCCAACCCATATATTCTGTTTTATGTTCAAACTGACCAGATCTGGCCTTGCACACATCCTGCACAATGTCATTCTAAAATTTAACAATCACATCACCAAAACCTCCAAGCTACAAGATAATGTATGATTAATTCAAAACGATGTGAATAAATAAATAAGCATTAGATTTAATGAAGTAATCTGAAAGCTAAAGGGTTAATAAAATCTTGTTATTACCTTGCAATATTCGAGTCAATTTGGAATCCCTATAAGGTACATGACCTCGTTTACCCCCTTCAAGACTAAGGGCGCTGATGACATTTCCAAGAGAGAGAAGGCCTTTATTGATATTGATCCCTACAAAATATTAAAAAGTAAAAAGGAAATAGAAACATATAATGAAATTAAAGAGAAATAAAACTCGAGTAAGAAATATTCATGATTTTCAACATAAGGGGAAAAAATACCTAACACTATATTTTACTCACCTTTCCTGGGACATTATTAGTCAGCTTTACGCATGATTGAGTCACACTGTCACTTTAACCCTTTTGTTATTATATTTTTGTTGAAATATATTACCATTGTCCATCCAGCCATCATCCCCACCCACTATTCCTGGGAGGGTTGTGGAGATGGAGTCCTCAGGCACCACCTCCATAGGGTTCTGCCAGAAGCAACTGGGATTAGGCCTCCTTGCAAGATTCCCAACTTTGACCAACTGAAGCTATGGATATTATTCAACCATCTTGTTCTTGATCTACCCCTTGGTCTCCTACCTGTTGGCTTGGCTTGAAGAATCTGTCTTGCAATACTTTCATGCAACATTCTAATCACACGTCTGTAGCACTGGAGCTGTGACTTCTCAATGCAGAGAGGGAGCAATTCAACCTGGAGAGACTCCCTGATATCCAGAGACTCTTCAGCAAAACCCAATTTCAGTCACATTTATTTGCAATTGCAGTGCCGATGGACTGGCTCCTGTGCAGGTGGCACGTAAAATACACCATTTTGAGCGTGGCTATCGCCAGTACCGCTTGACTGGCCCTTGTGCCGGTGGCACGTAAAAGCACCCACTACACTCTCTGAGTGGTTGGCGTTAGGAAGGGCATCCAGCTGTAGAAACTCTGCCAAATCAGATTGGAGCCTGGTGTAGCCATCTGGTTCACCAGTCCTCAGTCAAATCATCCAACCCATGCTAGCGTGGAAAGCGGACGTTAAACGATGATGATGATGATGTACTCTTTCAGTCATCGCCTAACTTCGTCATTATGAAGCTGGTGCCTAGGACATAATTTAATATAAAATTTTGTTGGACGATTTAATTTAGATCACTTTCAAACAAAGCGCTTGTATTATAGAGTCATGAGTGACCTGAGGTGAGTAGGTACCAAAATAAAATTCTAGCAAATAAAAACACCTCACAAAATATGCCAATATGGAAAACTCTGACCTAAAATGAAAATATGAGAAGGAAAGAAACCAAAACATCAGATTACCTTCTTTGAGACGATCTCCTTCTGCCAATGTCTTCTTTATTCTTTCAGAACCAGCTAAGTCCACCAAGTGAAATTTAGCTTTCCGAACATCAACACTTAAATTGATCAGGAAAAATTATATGAAAATAAAAATAATTACATAACTAAAATGTTGAAGAAAATATTACTTAAAACTTAAACTCAGAAGTGTACCCCACTTAACCAAACACACCCCTTCATGTCTCCCTACACCACAAACATGCAAGCCGGTTTCCTTAAATGCTCATAAATTTCACCCTTTTGAATGGAACTTGTCGAGATGGATTTTCTGAGGTCAAATGCTCTTTCTTACACACACACACATTGAATTTCTTTACACACAAACATATAGATCCTTACACAAAAGCACATCTAATCCCATTACAATCTCCTTTATTTCATGAAATTTGCCATTAAAGGTGTTACAAAGAGGGGACAAACAAGGACAGACAAACATAAAGAAGCTGCAGGCTGGACGCAGACATTAATGAGATGAAGGTGATAACAAGAATGAAGAAATATTGGGAGAGGCACCAGCGCCCACCGACCGATAACCCCTCGTAAACATTGTTCAATACAAATTATTAATTACAAATCGTATGACCAAAATATAAAACAGTTAATCTTCCTCATCGCAGACCCCAATACCTTGCTGCCTGCAGACATCTCTGCATTGACAGGTCGGAGTCCACGGTGAGGAAGATAAAATCTTCCTTGTCAAAGGCGTTTATGACCTTTGACAAGGTACTATCTTTTATGATCTCCGCAGCCACCTGTGGAGGCCACGCTGAACTGCTTGTGCAGGCAGAGTAATTCCTTTCCTGGCTGCACTCGTAGTCCAGAAAACTGTCTATGGTCTCTCCCTCGAGGTACAGAAGGACATACATCTACTCCTCACAGGGAGGGACCTCAAACTATTCTGTCAGCAGCACAATTCCCGCTGACAGAGTCTCCCTCTTTGGTGGCACACTTCCTTCTTTTTCTCTGCGGGAGCTGGGACACCCGGAGGAAGATTAACTGTTTCATATTTTGGTTATACGATTTGTAATTAATGATTTGTATTGAACAATGTTTGTGAGGGGTTATCGGTCAGCGGGCGCCAGTGCCTCTCCCATTAGTTCTTCATTCTTGTTATCACCTTCATCTTACCATTACAATCTCCTTGCCAGCACACACATTCTGTTTACATACACTCACACACTTAGCCTCTTTACATACACAAAAACACACACACACACACTTGCACATGGGAATCAATTCAATAAACTTTAACATCTACATTTGGCAAACATACAAGGGAAAAACCAAATGAAACTAAACAAAACTCACGTGTCTGTCTTTGAAGTGATAGTGAATGTAACAGTAAAGATAGCATGCGATCGACTTGACTGAGTATTCATGGCTGTTGAACCAGTTGAACGCACTGTTGATCCCTTCGTCAGACAAGCCATTGTAGATGGAAAATCAGAAACAGACACCTCTGTTAGACCAGGAATCTGAAATATTCAGAAATTTATATTATTATTATCATTTTAGCATCCACTTTTCCATATGTGCATGGGTCAGGCAGAGTTTAATGAAGCAGATTTTCTATGGCTGGATGCCTTAACTGTTGCCAACCCTCACCTGTTTCCAAGCAAGAGGTAACCCTAACCCCACCACCATCATGACCAGACATGTTTTCACAGAAACCTTGAAGATGAATGACACAGTGGCAACCATTTGACAACTATTATATGATGTCAAGAGAAGGAGACACAAACATAACTACATACATTCACACACACACACACTTACACACTATGAACTTTGTTTAGTTTCCTTCTACTCATAAGGTTTTGGTCAGTGAGACAAAACCTGGAAGCATGCGGTTGGGAAGCAAATTTCCTACCACACAGCCACATATGAATTACATAAACATCCATTGCTTGTTATTTAACCCCATGTGATCTTAGTCATGACTAGCCTATCTCTTTGAGAGCCATGCACTTCCATGTCTTAACAATAACCACCACACCTATTTCAATGTTGTGTATTTAACCCTTTTGTTACCATTGTTCTGTGTCAATACACTGTGTTTATTTCAATTAATTTCAAAGATAATTATGAATTTAGTAAAATAACTTTGTCATTATTATGTTAGAGAATGGAAATTTTAAAGGACGGTTTTAATTTAGATTACTTTAATCCTTTTGTTACCAACCTGGCTGAAATCACCTCTGGCTCTGTAGTACAAATGTCTTGTTTTCAAATGTTTTGAATTAAAATCTTCCACCAAACCTTAGTCACAGTTTATGATCCTAACACTAGTTTAAAGATAACTAAGTTGTTTTACTAAATTCTTTGTTATATTTGAAGTAATTGAAAGAAACACAGAACATCTCAGAATAAATACAGTAATGAAAGGGTTAAAACAGTGAATTTGTATCATAAAGCCAAGAGCAGTCACATGCAGATTGGAATCAAAAAGGTTAATAGTGTGTAAAGATGAACCTATAAATCTATTTGCATCGAGTGTTATAATTCAAAATAAGTAAGAGTAACCTGCTAAAATAGCATTAATTGACTACGTTTAACTTCTTCCCCAAATTGTGGCCTTGTCTGACTTGAAGGATATTTGGCAGCAATTTCTAGCAAATCAAACCAACATGCAGAGATAAGCACCCCACCATTGGCTCAAAGTAAACTTGGTTGTTGTTGTTGTTCTTTAGCTCAATCCTAATTAAGCAGACTGGAGAAGTTCCACTCATGGTCATCTTTTAGGATATCAGGAATTACCTTGTTCAATATATCCTTCTATGTAAGGTGGTGGAAGATTTGGCTGTTGTTTCAAGCAGGTGGACTGACTACATATGCTCTCTCGTTCAACACTGAAACCAGCTGGCATACACTGGTCAACATCAGTTTACATTGTTGGTCAGCAATACTGCACATAGACCAAACACGGTTCTCATCAGCCGGAAAACTGTCCCTTTTTCTTTACACTTTCTATTTCATTCCTTCAGGGACAAGGTTTGAAGTATGTGTTACTTAACACTTTAGCATTTAAACTGACCGTTTCTAGCCCAAATATTCTACCTGTTTTATGTTCAAACCAGCTAGATCTGGCCTCTCACACCTACCATACAATATCATTCTAAAAATATACACCATTGAAATCTCAAAGCTACAAGATAATGCATGATTAATTCTAAACAATGCAAATAAATAAGCATTACATTTGACAGAATAAGCTGAATGGTAAAGGATTAGGGAGAGTGTAACAGATTGTGAGATATAGGATTACATATATATATATATATATATATATATATATATATATATATACACATACACACACACACACATATATACAATTCTTTATTGCCCACAAAGGGCTGAACATAGAGGGGACAAACAAGGAGAGACAATGGGATTAAGTCGATTACATTGGTCCCAGTGCATAACTGGTACTTATTTAATTGACCCTGGGAGGATGACAGGCAAAGTCAATCTTGGTGGAATTTGAACTCAGAATGTAGCAGCAGACGAAATATTCTGCTAAGCATTTTGCCTGGTGTGCTAATGATTCTGCCAGCTCGTTGCCCTTATATATATGTTTCGTTATGCTGCAAGTGATCCCGAAACCATCTACAACACAACACTCTTTGTCTGGTAACTCAGAAGACCGCATAGGCAAGCTCAGCAAACCAACTTGCTCAGAGCAGAAGGAGCAGTAGTCAAAGAAGTCAGAAAAGTTGAGAATAACAAACAAAACCATTAAGAATAACCAAAATACAACAACTTTAATTTAGAGGCCAATACCATTTATGGAATAAATAAAGAATTCTTCAGAGAGTTTTTACCTCTGAAATGGTTAGACTTCTTATGGTGAGCTCTTCTTTAATTCACCAGTCTAATGATTTATTTTCTATCTTCTTTTTTTTTTCTGACTGGACTCTAGTTACTTTCAAATTCCCAGTACCGTTCCACCTTCTTTACGTTGCCAAGTTCACTATTTTCACAGCCAGTTCAAAACCTTCCACCGTTAACATCAACCACTGAAACCAACTTCACACTCAACACCAAATACTGTTAACTGTGCCACACGAATTTTGCCCGGCACCATCT
Source organism: Octopus bimaculoides (assembly GCF_001194135.2). Taxonomy (NCBI): domain Eukaryota; kingdom Metazoa; phylum Mollusca; class Cephalopoda; order Octopoda; family Octopodidae; genus Octopus; species Octopus bimaculoides. The sequence goes on along the minus strand of NC_068996.1, from coordinate 50,211,645 downwards.
CACACATTGACTGCATGGCACCATCTACCACATAAAATAAAAAAACCACTCACGTCAACTTTCATCGCATCACACATCATCTTCCAGCATGAACTCGCCACGTGGGCATTACTAGTCTTTATACTTTGCCCACACCATAAAAGCACACCAAAATCATACCGTCTAAATTTTAAACAGTCATGTGACCACAAAGAACTGTCTTTTTTTTCGTCTTCCCTTGCAAAACCAGAGAGCAGTGTTCTAATTCGCATCATACAAATGAGAAATTATCTGAATATAATTTTTTCCATTTACAACAATATATATCACCACTTTCATTTATTTTTCCAGTCCTGAATGGGTCAGACACTATTTATTGAGGTATGTGAGGGTTGGCAATAGGAAGGGGACCCACTCATAAGAAATCCATTTCCAAACAAGGTAATATCTTCTTGTGGTGGCAGCAGCCGCCACCACCACCAGCACCATCATCAAACGCCTGCCTTCCATGCTAGCATGGGTAGGACAGTTTCACAAGAGCCGGCCATGCAACAGACTTCTGTGACTGTTTTGGCAGAATTTTTACAGCTTCCTAACACCAACCACTGAACAGAGTGGATTTAGTGCTTTTTTTTTTTGTGGCACAAGCATGTGTGTGTAGATATATAAAACCCTACATCTCATAATCTGCTACATCATCGTTTTAACATTCACTTTTTTATGCTTGCATGGGTTGAATAGAGTTTATTATTGAGGTAAACTTTCCATGGCCAGATTCTTTCTGGTGCCAACCTTATCGGTTTCAAGTAAAGTAGTATTTCCTCATAACCAGACGTTCTGCCAAAATATTGGAAATGAATGACACTGCTTGTATAACAGTGACACTCATTTACAACTATTACGTTATGTCAAGGTACAGTGACACGAACACACACATGTATACACAACAGGCACCTTTCAATTTCTCTTTACCAAATTTACTCCCAATGCTTCAGGTAGAAGACGCTTGGTGAAGATGGCACAATGGGACTGAACCCAGAATCATGTGATTGAAAAGAAAACGTCCTACCTCACAGTAACACCTGCACCTACCTACCTGTGTGTGTGTGTGTGTATGTATATATATATATAGATAGATAGATAGGCGCAGGAGTGGCTGTGTGGTAAGTAGCTTGCTTATCAACTGCATGGTTCCGGGTTCAGTCCCACTGCATGGCACCTTGGGCAATTGTCTTCTACTATAGCCTTGGGCCGACCAAAGCCTTGTGAGTGGATTTGGTAGACGGAAACTGAAAGAAGCCTGTCGTATATATGTATATATATGTGTATGTGTGTGTATATGTTTGTGTGTCTGTGTTTGTCCCCCTGCCCCAACATCGCTTGACAACCGATGCTGGTGTGTTTACGTCCCCGTAACTTAGTGGTTCGGCAAAAGAGACCAATAGAATAAGTACTAGGCTTACAAAGAATAAGTCCTGGGGTCGATTAGCTCGACTAAAAGGTGGTGCTCCAGCATGGCCACAGTCAAATGACTGAAAACAAGTAAAAGAGATAGATAGATAGATACTTACACATACAATAAAATGAACTCCACTTTGAGAAATTCATTTCCTTTACCTTTCTCTCCAAGATTCCTACCTTAATATTACCAGTATCAGCAGCTATTGTTTTCAAATACCTTCCTAAAAGGGGTAAAGTATTTTTTGCATCCCTATTTTACTTTACCTCATTATATAACTCTAGCAATACCTGACAGGTATTTGAGAAAAAGAAAAAATGTCAGAAACAAAATTACCCCTTTAGCATCTTTATCCAGCTATGTCCAGTCCAAATATTCTACCTGTTTTATATTACCTGGTGTAGCCTCTCATACAATGTCATTCTAAAAGTAACTATTTACATCATCGAATTCTCAAAACTACAAGATAAAACATGATCAATTCAAAATAATGTTAATAAATAGCAATACATTTGACAGAATAATTTGAAAGCTGAAGACTTACATGAATGTTTCCAAAGCTAGTAACTAATAAAACTTAAACTGCAGAGAAACTTACCATTATATCACCGCTGTAATCTTCCCTGATGCATAACTGGTCTTTTTGATCAGAAAGTAGATCATGGATTTCTTCTTTATAGATCTTTAAATATATGATATTTATAATTTGAATAAACATTATAGAGACAATATTTAACACTTCATTTTAAGTATTCTACCCTGGTTTATAAATAAATTTTAGAAACAAATAGGTACATATTTATATTTTCAAAATTAGAAAATTCTCATTAGAATACTGTAATATTTATTAAGGGAAGAAAAGAGAAAGAAAGGGAAAAAGAGAAAGAAGGGAAGGAAAGGAAGAAAGAAAAAAAAAAACGCCTTACCTCTAAGTAAGAAACACCTGCATTGACCTGCATATCTCTCGTTTTGAATTCCGCAAAAATATCGATAAGAACTCTTGGTATTATTCCTCTAGTTTCCTCAGGCATATCATCTATGTATGCACCACCCATTGTATAGGTCTTGCCACTGCCCGTTTGGCCATAGGCAAGAACGGTTGCATTATAACCTACAAACAAAAATTTACATTAAGATAATTATATAAAATTTATTTATAACTTAGGCACAAGGCTGCAATTTGGGAAAGAAGTTAATGTAGTCAATTAGATGCTATTTTTAGCAGTTCAAGCAACCATGTGGAGGTGCATTCATTTTAAAGTTATAATAGTTGGTGCAAATGGGTTTTATAGGTTACAAAGTTACCATCATGAAATAAGTGTGGTGGTGATTATTAGGAGATGGAGGATCAGTCAATTGAACTGGGTCATAAAAATATCATTCATACATCATGTTGGTAATTACTGGTAGTAATTCGTTAGTGAATGAAAGAAAGAATAGCAAATCAATAAGAGGTGAAAGCATTTGACTATTTGTGGGAACTCCACTGACCATCACCAAACAATCACTCAAACTGTTCCTGAAAACAGTCATTTAATTTACACACCCACTACAGGGTATTCCCTGTTGCTACCAGGTTCAAAACTTTACGATGACCCCATCAACATTGCAATGATGAAAGACAGAGATACCAAGGTGGAGGTAAAGAGAAGTGTACAGTGAGCAAGAGGCAAGATGAAAATTACTCCAAGAGTCTTCCAGAGTACAAATTATTGTGGGTGGGCATAGCAATGCAGTAGGTGAAAGTATACTGTTGTCAGAAAACAGGTAGATTAAAGCCCCCTAAGCTTCACCTAATACTACAATGAGATTTGATGCTAAAAATTTTGTCAGCAATCCACCTTCCCTGAATGTCTGAAAAGCTCACTGGTCAAAAAGATGTAATTTACCAACCATCTACAGTATCTTGGAGTCTAAATCAATAGTTCTCAACCACAGGTCCCAGGGTCACATGCAGCGCTTCAAGTATCAGAGGCCACCAGGCCTCTGATAGTCTTCCCTCTTTAAATATAAAACTTTTCTTTCTGGATCTGGCCCAGATATTTAAAATGGTTGACAGCCTTATAGCTGCAGTAATCCACCCACCCAAACAACCACATCCTCCATTAACAATGGTATCATTGGCTCTGGTTGTGTGGTAAGTAGCTTACTCATCAACCACATGGTTCCAGGTTCAGTCCCACTGCATGGGATCTTGGGCAAGTGTCTTCTACTATAGCCTCGAACCACCTAAAGCCTTGTGAGTGGATTTGATAGACAGAAACTGCAAGAAGCCTGTCGTATATATATATATATATATATATATATATATATAGGTGCAGGAGTGGCTGTGTGGTAAGTAGCTTGCTTACCAACCACATGGTTCCGGGTTCAGTCCTACTTCGTGGCACCTTGAGCAAGTGTCTTCTACTATAGCCTCAGGCCGACCAAAGCCCTGTGAGTGGATTTGGTAGAAAGAAACTGAAAGCCCGTCGTATATATAGATATATATATATATATATATATATGTGTGTGTGTGTATTTGTTTGTGTCTGTCCCCCTCAACATCGCTTGACAACCGATGGTGGTGTGTTTAGGTCCCCGTAACTTAGCGGTTCAGCATAAGAGACCGATAGAATAAGTACTAGGCATCCAAAGAATAAGTCCTGGGGTCGATTTGTTCGACTAAAGGTGGTGCTCCAGCATGGCTGGAGTCAAATGACTGAAACGAGTAAAAGAGATATTTATCTTAAATGGGGCTCATTTTAATGATTAGATTTATTTCACAAGGACCAAAGCAACCTGCATTCAAATGACATGATAATCCATGACCTTCACTGCTTTAATACCAACTTTTCCATGCTTGCATGGGTCAAACAGAGTTCAGAGGCAGATTTTCTACAGCCAGATGCCCTTGCTGTCACCAACCCTCACCTGTTTCCAAGCAAGATGATATTTCCCATTGCCAGTAGTATGGAAGACACTTGCTCAAAGTGTCACACAAAGGAATTAAACCCAAAACTGTGTGGTTGGGAAGCAGACTTCTTACCACACAGCCACGCCTGCACCTTGTGTTCAAAATGTAAACAAAACCCCTTTAGGCTATCTTATTTTTACTAGTTTCAGTCATTAGAATGCAGTGATGCTGGGGCACTACCTTCAAGAACATTAGTCAAACAAATCGACACCAATATTTATTTTATTGGTTCCTTTTACAGAACCACTAAGTCATGGGGATGTAAACACACCAACACTGACTGTCAAGCAGTAGTGGGGAACAAAGGCACACATACACGTTTATATATATATATATATACGTGTGTTTATATATATATATATATATATATTTACACACACAAAGGGCTTCTTTCAGTTTCCATATACCAAATCCACCACAAAGTTTTGGTTAGTTCGAAGCTATAGCAGAAGACACTTGCACAGTAGGACTGAATTCAAGACCATGGTTGGAAGCAATTTTCTCAAATACACAGCTACACCTATGAAACTTACAAATAAAACATTTAAAATGTTAAGTATCCAGAATGAGTTAGTGATTGTGTAACTTTCACTTACAATCAACACAATTTCTAACTTTCTGTATGCCAAATTCAGAAGACTGCTTTTTTATGGGGGAAAAAAAAAAGGATTTTCAAATATTTTAAACTCGTATGCTAAAAGCATACAAGCAGAAAAGCTTAGAAAATGAGAAATAAAAATAAGTCACAGCCTGTTGCATACTGCAAAACAAACAGCAACATAAAAAGACAATTAGCTGCACATCCATTATTGGGTGGAACTCAATAAGCAGAATAAATATATACATTTATGCATAGTGCATGAGAAGACCCAGCAAGCCAAGTGAGACCATAATCCGAAGCCTCTGCCAGGGGTGTAGCCAGCCCACTTATGCATACCTTTCCTTCATTGGACACTAAACTTTGTTTGTGAAGACCTGTTGAGGCAAATGAAATTGATCCAAATTCGACGACTGGTACCCATGCCAAACCTCCTTCATTGGACACTAAACTCGGCTTGCGAAGACTTGTTGGGGCAAGTGAAATTGAAATCGTGATTGAACCAAATTTGATGACTGGCACCTGTGCCAGTGGAGTGCTAAGAGCACCATCCGAGCGTGATCATTGCCAGAGCAGCTGTCTGGCTTCCGTGCCAGTGGCACGTAAATAGCACCATTTGAGCGTGATCGTTACCTGCATCACCTTACTGGCTTCTGTTCCAGTGGCAGGTAAAAAAACACCTGACTGGCTCCAATCTAATCTGGTAGTTTTTACAGCTGGATGCCCTTCCTAACGCCAACCATTCCGAGAGTGTAGTGGGTGCTTTTATGTGCCAGTCACACAGTACTGGCAACAGCCACGCTCAAAAAGGTGTTTTTTACGTGCCACCTGCACAGGAGTCAGTCCAGCGGCACTGGCAACGACCTCACTCAAATGGTGCTATTTACGAACACGGAACCCAGACAGCTGCTCTGGCAATGAACATGCTCGACAGTGGTGTTAGTGCTCCACTGGCGCGGTGCCAATAAAATATATATATCATCATCATCATCATCATCATCGTTTAACGTCCGCTTTCCATGCTAGCATGGGTTGGACGATTTGACTGAGGACTGGTGAAACCGGATGGCAACACCAGGCTCCAATCTAATTTCGCAGAGTTTCTACAGCTGGATGCCCTTCCTAACGCCAACCACTCAGAGAGTGTAGTGGGTGTTTTTACGTGTCACCCGCACACAAATATATATATGCATATATCTTTACTTGTTTCAGTCATTTAACTGCGGCCATCATGCTGGAGCACCACCTT
>NC_068996.1:50199918-50205032 GCF_001194135.2 Octopus bimaculoides | reverse complement strand
GGACTGAACCCAGAACCATGTGGTTGGTAAGGAAGCTACTTACCACACAGCCACTCCTGCGCATATATACACACACATATACATATATATTTATGTATATATAATCATATATATATATATATATATATATATATATATATATATATATATACAATGAATACCATATATTAGATGTATTATAATACAGGTGGCCCATAAGCAATTAAAACCTAAAGGCAAGTTAATAGACAAGGGTACAAGTTAGTACGGGCAATTGCTAGAAATAAGAGTAAAAACAACTCGAAAAGCCACACAAAGCACTAACATCATGAATTGAGGCAAAGCAAGGTAGCGAGCTAAAGTATCAAAGAAAATATGAATACTATGCATACATATTTGTATATATGCATTTATATATATATATATATATAAGCATATATACATATATGTATGCGTGTATATATAAAAACATTTGCATATATACATATATGAATGCGTGTATATATAAAAATATATGAGGTATTAGTATCCAGAAGACCTAAGGTGGCAGATAAAATTCGGCATAACCTTGGCACACACATACACACATATATATATATATGTATATATATATATATATAAGGCATGCATATATATATATATATATATATATATATATATATATATATATATATATATATATATATATGTCTGTGTGTGTTCACCAAAAACACTGAGACTGAAAATAACTCATACGCATGGCTGTGTGGTGGTTAGAAGTTTGCAGCTTCTTAGGCAAGTGCCTTAACTATCGCCTTGCTTCTGACTGGTGAATATGGTGAGCAGAAACTGTGGAAAATCCCACTTGAGGAACAATTCCTGAATTTTTTAGTGGTAGTGTGAATTTCAACCGGCTTAACACCCTCAATTGGACCAAAGATATCTTTAGAGGGCGTCCGATTTTACATGCATTCGAAGCAGGTCAGAGGTGAACTTCCTTCTGTTTTCCCGTTAGTCTCTTGGCGGTACAAAAAAAAAAAAAAAAGCTCATGGACGCTTTTAAATTCTTCTGACTCACTAAACATTAATTCATTTTAAAAGTATAAACAAAAAAAAGAAAAGTCTCACCTGAAAATAGATTATTTATTAAAGGCTTCACAGTTTCCTCATATAAAGTTATTTGAGGTATTTCAGGTGAGAAAACATAGTTAAAAGCGAATATTTTTTTACGTAGACAAATGCACGATCCTTCAGAAGGAAAATCTACACACGTCTGACCACCTTCTTCGGTTTCTTTGTTGTTCAATGGTCGGCAACGGACTGCCACTTTAACTGGGATTGCCATTTCTAGAGAGAAAAGTAGAAACACATCTTAATAACATACAAATAAATAAATAAAAAATAATAATATATGGAAATATTTCAGACTATTTTTAAATAGCTGTCATGAAGTAAACTGTTATTGTCACGGTCCGTTATTTGGAAGATATCGATCGAAATTTCTTAATTTAAATTCAATTTGATTTATTTATTACATAGTCATGTTAACTTAATATAAACATGTTCCAAGCAATAAAGCTTAAGAATTCTCGGGAGAAAAAAATTACAATAAATCGAAATTTTATACATAAGATAATCTCCGAAGAAAAAAGTTTTAAATTAATTCATTTGCCTCTAAGTAAAGACAATGGGAAAATATAGCAAAGAAATTTTATTCTATAAAGAAACATTTGAAAAATAAAATTTCTATTGTCTACATCAAAATCCAAAGGACTCCTGTAAAGTCAGCTGAAAAGATGAGGAGCAAAAAATAGGGCAAATTGTCTAACAAATTACAGAAAAGTAACAATTTCTGAATATTTTCAATAACACCAGTTTGTAATGCGACAAATTTAATTAAAAAATAGGGTAAAACTTTATGGCAGTTTAGAAGTATTATTAAATATTTTCTACCATGAGCAGAGGGTTTTAAAGTTTGAGGGGAGGGGACTAATCAATTATATTGATCCCAATACTTTACTGATACTTAATTTGTCTATCTCGGCAAAACTGGAACTCAGAACATCTTTAGGTATTTTGTCACGGCATGATAGCGATTCTGCCAGATCGCCCTAACATTATTAAATGGAGTGACAAAAAGATAAAAGATAAAATATATATTACAAGCTATTTAAATACAAAAAAGTTGGGGTTGCATTATATTTAGAGAATCGTATTTTAATTGAGTAAATACGTTTTTTTTTTAATTGGAGTCATACTGGTTTTGGGCAATTAACTGAGTGGTGTGATAATGATGATAGACAGTTAAAAAAAAAACACACACACATCGTTAGTCATTTCTGATGTTAGTGGATAGTTAGTGTATATTATAAAGAATGTCGAAAAATCTCATACATCATAAATGAAAAATGGTTATATATGTATTTAATAAAATAAAAAACAATTATAATAACACGACGACAATAAAAATAAAGTGTAAATATAACGTGTATGTATGTGTATTTATGTGTGTGTGTGTGTATGGGTTTATTTTTCGAAAATGCAAGCGAGAAAAAAATGTATTAGGTGCATATAGTACAGGTTACCTTACGTAAAAACTAATTTATATCCATCACTGTGCTCGTTTATACGGAACGATTTGTAAAATTAATCAAATCACATCCATATGCACAGTTTTTATTTTTAAATAAATGACAAGAGATTCATTCAAATAAAAGTAAGTCTTGTATTAAACTCATTAAGAAATTCAATGATCATAACTACAATGACATTGTACCATAGATTTTGGTTGATGAAGGAGTAAATTATGTTGGAAACACACAAGACAAATAATAAATAGAGTAAATAAATTACTTACCAATTGATACAAATCGAGACTAACAAATTCGTTTGATGTAAACTAAAAATTATTTTTCAAATTGCCGCCGTTCCACTCTTCGCTGATTGGTTAGTTCAAAACGAGGCTCTAAATCAAACAGTTGCTCAGGGTTGGAGGCGGTGACGACGACAGAAGCAGAGTCGAAGGCGGTGACGACGACAGAAGCAGAGTCGAAGGCGGTTGATTCATTTAGTGTTTTGGTTATCATGTCGGACGAAATACATGACAACACTTCGTCCGGTGAAACGTTCTGAGTTCAAATTTTCGCCGAGTTTGACTTTGCTTTTCGTTCTTTCAAAGTCGATATAATCGACTAGCCCCTTCCCCCAAATTTCAGACCTTGTATTATAACAGAACTATTATGTTTAGCCCCCTGTGGGCAATAAAGAAATAAATTATTATGCTATAGGGTTTTTTTTCTCTCTCTCTCTCTCTCTCTCTCTCTCTTGCCTGTTACCCAGATCTGAAGAGAATATCCATAGCTTAAATTAAAACCTGCGATGGATTGGCATCCAATTCAGGGGGCATGTTGTGATTTCGACACGCCAAAGGAAACTTGTAACCGTCCCTAGGACTTATGACAGTCTCGTTCAAGGGGACTCTATTTACCCTGATCTGATCACGAATTCCTCTATTTTCCAATCCATGATCATTCTATCTCTTTTTTTATTCACTGCTATTATTATTCAATGTGTCCTCTAACAGAAAAGAAAAGTTTGCAGGGGTTTGGCTAACGATTTGGCTGTTATTTCTAGAGCGCTAATACAGTGTCACTTAAACAATTTTTATAACTTCACGTCCTCAGCCATCTGAAGGCATGGGTAGCTTTCTTTCTGAGGACATCACTGGTCTAGGGGCCCAATTCTGATCAACGTATGCTGCGGCTTGTCAATAAATAAATACTACAGGACCAGTGCACTGAATTACCAGGGTGACTACAATGCTACTGAGATGACCCTGTTTACGTCCACCTACAATAATAGCCTCTTTCAAAAATAACAATGTCACAAAGGGTAAAGATCAAGGTACTTATACAGTTCCCTTCTGTCCTGTGTTTAAAAACGTTTAAGTAACCATTTATTTGATTTCATTTTACCATGGAACACAAACCGCTTTTAAAATGGAACACGGAGGATAAAGTGTCATCTTCATTCATTTGTCGCCATGCAATCGTCTCTTTAAGAAATATTGATTCTGATTTTCTAGATATTAATGGTAGAAGTGAACGAAGCTAAAGCGTTAAACCAAAATTGGAAAATTATTAGATAGAAATTATAACTATAAAATTAGGTACTCGACAAAAGCTGCGCCAGTTTAAACAGGAGGAATAACAATCTGAGTAGAACAGGTTCCCACGCTCGTGTGACCGCACCACCCCACTCGCAGCTCTCTTTTTACCTTAGGTAAAGCAATGTTTTAGTCCACTCAAGAAAACTTAAACTCTAGAGGAATATTTGCTGTACTCCAATGTGCCTTTTCTCATCCTCTTCGCTTGCATTCATCCATTAAAAAAATTTTTTTTTGTGTGTGTGTATAGACTTGTACATTTGTTTTGCTAATTGTATTATTTAAATTTATAGCCTCGCTGAGCCCTAACGACTGCATATACGCTGGGGCATCGTGACACCAGTTGTAAAAAAAAAAGCACTGGGGTAAACATTGTTTTGAGAATTTCGTTAAATGCTTTTGCAGATATGGGCTATCATAATTTTACTCAACTTGTTTTTCTTTCTTTTTTCCCTTTTTTTTTTAAGATCTAGAACATGATCATTTTATAAGATTTTGCTGGCAAATTCTTAAATTAATATAAACCTTTAGGCGATCTAACATTTATTTGTGCGAAAGAAAATTACGGGAGAACTTTCTTCTAATTCATCCAAATCTTTCTGCTAAGACTGTTTTGAAACCATTTGTAGGGAAGAAAGGAAAAAAAACGGTAATTTTTCAGATTAACACCCGCACGATCTTCACTAGGGTGTTAGGGTTAGGGTTACGGTTAGGATTAGGGTTACGGTTACGGTTAGAGACGGAATTTCCTAACCCTAACCGTAATCCTAACCCTAAACCCTAACCCTAACCCTAAGCCCTAACCCTAAACCCTAACCCTAAAACCCTAAAATCCTAACCCTAATACCCTAGTGAAGATCGTGCGGGTGTTAATCTGAAAAATTACCAAAAAAAAAAACCAACCAAACAGCACAAAGCGCTCCTACTGGTCACACACCACAAGGTTCAACGGAATTTACTTAAGCCAGCACGTTCATAGCATTAACCACGG
>NC_068996.1:50195824-50199136 GCF_001194135.2 Octopus bimaculoides | reverse complement strand
GGGAGATCTGACTATTGTTTCTAGCACATCCCAAGACCTCCCTCCTCGTTTCTTTCTCACTCTCACATCTATTGATCATCATCATCACCATCATCGTTTAACGTCCGCTTTCCATGCTAGTATGGGTTGGACGATTTGACTGAGCACTGGCAAGCCAGATGGCTGCACCAGACTCCAATCTGATCTGGCAGAGTTTCTACAGCTGGATGCCCTTCCTAATGCCAACCACTCCGAGAGTATAGTGGATGCTTTTACGTGCCACCAGCACAAGGGCCAGTCACATGGTACTGGCAACGCCACACTCAAAAAGGTGTTTTTTGCGTGCCACCTGCACAGGAGCCAGTCCAGGGTTACTGGCAACGACCTCGCTCGAATGATTTTCTAACGTGCCACCAGCACAAGTGCTAGAAGGCAACGCTGGTAACGATTACGCTTGAATGGTGCTATTTACGGGCCACTAGCATGGAAACCAGACAGCTGCTCTGGCAATGAACGCGCTCGGACAGTGCTGTTAGTGCTCCACTGGCGCAGGTGCCAGTCATCAAGTATGGTTCAATTACTATTTCACTTGCCCCAACAAGTCTTCGCAAGCAGAGTTTAGTGTCCAATGAAGGAGAGGTTGGCATGGGTGCCAGTCGTCGGATTCGGTTCGATTTCGATTTCAGTTTCAAATTCGAAATTCACTTGCCTCAACAGGTCTTCGCAAGCAGGGTTTTTAGTGTCCAATGAAGTAAAGATACGAATTAGTGAGATGGCTACACTTCTGGCAGAGGCCACAGATTATGCTCTCACTTGGTTTCCCGGGTCTTCTCATGTACTGCATATTTCCAAAGGTCCCGGTCACTGCTTATTGCCTCAGTGAGGCCTAAAGTTCAAAGGTCGTGCTTCATAACCTCATCCCAGGTCTTCCTGGGTCTACCTCTTCCACAGGTTCCCTCAACTGCTAGGGTGTGGCATTTTTTCACACAGCTATCCTCATCCACTCTCGCCACATGACCATACCAGCACAATCGTCTCTCTTGCATACCACAACTGATGCTTCTTAGGTCTAACTTTTCTCTCAAGGTACTTACACTCTGTTGAGTATGCACACTGACATTACACATCCATTGGAGCATACTGGCTTTGTTTCTTGCGAGCTTACGCATGTCCTCAGCAGTCACGGCCCATCTTTCTCAAAAAGATGCCTTCTATTTGACTGGAAGTTTATTCTGTTCAAAGCCTTTGCATTCAGCATCATATCTTTCTTGATTTGGCCTTTAATGCTGTCATCCTTTGTGACAATTCTTTATGTACTGCTTGCTTTCCCTTCTCTTCTAACTTCTCCTGCCCATTCAATTTTCTGATTACTACCTTATTCTTGAGCTCTCCTCTCATTATCCTATTCAATTTCCCCAGTTCTTTCCTTGTCTTTCTGAACTCCATTCACATTCCTTTTCTCCAGTTTCATTCTTTCATTTCGTCAGTTTTCCACTTGTATCCTACTATGTCAGCTACAGCATTAACAGCAGCTATGATTAGCTTGTTTGTTTCACTAATGTTTTCTGTTCTAATTAAGCTCAAAACATCATTTACTTTGCCTGTGACTCTCCTTACTTTCCCCTTTGTCCATATATCTGACATTTCTCTGTCCATATATCTGACATTTCTCTGTCCATATATCTGACATTTCTGGTGGTACTTCATTGTTCCCATCACCCATTTTACCTTGCAGCATTTCTAGAATCTTCTTCTCTTCATCAACCAAGTCTTGTGCAGCATTTACTGTCACTTATCCAACTAGATCATCTTCACTATTTCATCAGCAATCTCTGGCACATTCACTAGCTGATGTGATAATTAGCATACTGGACAAAATTCTTAGTGGCATTTGTCCACCTTCAAGTTTCAAGTTCAAATCCTGCAATGTTTTCTTTGTCTTTCATTCTTTCAGGGTTGATAAAATAAGTATCAATCAAATACTGGGGCCAATGTAATTGATTAGCTCCCAGTCTGGGAATCAAACTCACAACCTCATGATTGTGAGCCCGACTCTCTAATCACTGAGCCATGCACTTTCACACACACATACAGACACACATACACACACACACACATGGATGGATGGGGGTGGATAGATTTATTGATTTCTCAAAAGAGGCATCAAATGCCTATTATATAACATTATGAATGTTTCATAGCCATGTGGTGCCCTTTTCTATCAGGTACATTTGGGCATTCAGTTGAAAATTACCTGCTATAATGAGTAATAAGAGAAAAAACGGGCTGGGAGAGAAATGTACATTTTAAGAATATAAAAAAAAAAAAAAGATGAATGGAAAGAGAAATTGGTAAAGAGCCAATGGCAAACCCTACTCACTGATTGCCATTAGGAGATAGATTTTGTTGGCTACATATTCAGATTTATGGAGTGGCTACAGGAAATTCAGATCTGATTAACTTTTGCCTGGGGTCAATGAAAAAGAGAAGCTAGCACACAAAAACAAATATGATGTTTATTACTTAGGGAAGGTAGTATGAGTAGTAAAAGCTGAAAGACAGTGTGTGGGGAGAGAAACAGAGAAGAGAAAAGAAAGGGAGAAAGTAAAAGAAAAAGGACCAATATAGATTGATGTTTCTAAGTTACATGCATATATACACACATGTATATGCTCAACCACACACAAAGAGACTACACAGATGTATGCATACATGGTATAGCTATATGTACATACAATTATGTACAAACATGAATATATAGCAAATAAACAAACATACATTTGTACATACATATCAAAACCTGCAAAATCCTGACAACAACTAGGAACTTCCACAGAAACAGTGATGTTGACAGGCTCTACCTAAGAAGAAATGAAGGTGGTAGAGGCCTGAAATCAGTGTAGACAGCCTTCGAATGCCGTATGGTATCACTCAGGCAGTACCTGCTAAACAACATCAGCTAAAATAAATATATAAATGCAGTGCTGAAAAGCGAAGTGAGCAACATTGTATGAGTTAACAGTGAGCTCCTGAAGAAGTACTCTCTTCCTGATGATCTCCTATACAGCCCCAAAACAGCTGGGCTCTCTTACCTCAGAGAAGACCTGGATGGGAAGCACTCAGCATACGAAAAAAAGACTATTCATGGGTATGTTGCCCGGAAGCTTGAAGAAGACAGGAGAATTGACACGAAGCACAGCCCCTCTTGGACACAAAACCACTACATCATATCACACTTTGAAGGCTGTTTGCAATCCAGAAACAAGAGAGACAGTGATGCTCTTCTAAACCCAAGGTACAACCGCAAGTGTAGGCTATGTCATGTTTCTGTGG